>NC_043705.1:131487460-131488474 GCF_006229205.1 Suricata suricatta | reverse complement strand
AGAATTCCAAGGAGCAGAAAGCTTCCAGAAAGAAATAAATGAGTTCTAAAAAAAAGAGTCATTTGGCAAGTAAAACAGATTGGTATATACTGGATTTGACAATGAGAAAGTAATATTTGCCAGAGTATTTACAATGAAGTAGGGATACTGATAATTCTGTAGGTAAAAAACTAGGAGGCTGAAGGGAGTATTTCCTGATGGTCATAATTTTCTCCATGAACTATGAAGAAAGAAGTCCTTTTGTTAAAAATAAGGATAAAGCAGAAAAGGGAGGGAGAGTCATGCCAAAGTTTTGGATTGGCCACAAGAGTCATAAGACGCAGACATGACATGGACTTGTCAACCTTAAACCTCTACATAAATTTGGATACTACCTTGTCTTACATGTAGGTTGCTTGTTTTCTCTTTTAGTCCCATTGCTACCACTGTTTCTTATATCTATAATGCACTCTCACTTATGTCCAAAGATCATGTCGTGGTCTAACCTTTAGAAACATATGAGAGGGAGGTATGGGACATCAGCTTCAGGAACCTTTTTCTAAATGCAAAGGGATTCTTAAAAGAAGAAGAGATAGACTCTGGGATTTATAATAACCAAATAATGATAATAATAGGCCCTTAAGTGGGGATGTTATTTTTATACTATTTATTTTTTAACATATGCAATTATTTTCCATCATTTACAATACAGTAGTTTCAATGATACTCCAAACAGAAAAGCAAAGTGAAAAATCAAAACCCCCACTTCTATTTCATGTAATTAGACTTATACAGAAATTAGAAGGTTAGGTACCAACTAGTTAATCACCTAATTTCACAGCTATCTGAAGTGGCAATCATTATATAGCAGCTTATCTATGATACTTTCAAGATACATGATATAATTTATTACTTGCCCATAAGCTAAAACACAGCCTGCTTAATACCTTTCCTTAAATTCCACCTCTATACTACAGTATACTTGAGGTCCATGCAAAAAAGTAGCTACTTTTTATATAGAAAATGGATGATTAA
>NC_043705.1:131465573-131487360 GCF_006229205.1 Suricata suricatta | reverse complement strand
GAAGTTGATGTTACCTTGATTCCCAAATCAGGCAAAACCCTGCTAAGAAAGAAAATTACAGGTCAGTATCCCTAATGAACATGGGTGCAAAATTTTCAACAAAATACTAGCATTTTGAAACAGTACATTAAAAAAAAACATTCACCATGATCAAGCGGGGTGTATCCCTGGGCTTCAAGGGTGGTTTAATATTTGCAAATCAATCAACATGTTACATTACATTAATAAAAGAAAGGATACAAACTATATGATCCTGTCAATAGATACAGAGAAAGCATTTGACCAAACTCAGGATTGATTCTTGATAAAAATCCTCAACAAAGTAGAAATAGATGGAACATACGTCAAAATAATAAGGCCATAATATACAAAAGACCCATGGCTAATATCATCTTCAATGGAGAAAAACTGAAAGCCTTTCCTCTCTTGTCAGGAAGAAGTCAAGGAGTCCATTTTCACCATTACTATTTAACACAGTACTGGAAGTCTTAGCCTCAGCAGACAACACAAAGCAATAAAAGCATCCAAATTGGCAAGGAAGAAGTCAAACTTTCACTATCTGCAGATAACATTATACTCTATGTAGAAAACCCAAAAGATAGCACCAAATAATTGTTAGAACTAATACATGAAATCAGCAAAGTTGCAGGATATAAAATCAATATGCACAAACCAGTTGCATTTCTATACCAATAATGAAGATGTAGAGAAATAAATCAAGGAATTGATCCAATTTATGATGCCACCAAAAACAATAAGATACCTAGAAATAAACCTAACTGATGAGGTAAAAGATGTACACTCTGAAAACTATCAAACACTTATGAAAGAAGAGGACACAAATAAATGGAAAAGCATTCCATGCTCATGGATTGGAAGAACAAACATTGTTAAAATATCTATACTACCCAAAGCAATCTACACATTTAATGCAAAGCCCATCAAAATACCACCAGCATTTTGTACAGAGCTAGAACAAACAATCCTAAAGTGTGTATGGAAACACAAAATACCTTGAATAACCAAAGCAATCCTAGAAATAAAAAATACTGGAGGCATCATGATTCCAGATTTCAAATTATATTACAAAGTTGTAGTCATCAAGACTATATTTGGAACAGAATAGAAAACCCAGAAATGAACACACAACCAAATGGTCAACTAATCTTTCACAAAGCAGGAAAGGATATCCAATGGTAAAAAGACTCTCATCAATAATCGGTGACATTCAGAAGAATGAAAAAGGACCAGTTTCCTACACCATTCTCAAAAATTAATTCAAAACGGATGAAAGACCTAAATGTGAGACAGGAAACCATCAAAATCCTAGAGGTGAACACAGAGAGCAACCACGTTGACCTTGGCTGGAGCAATTTCTTACTAGACACATTGCTGAAGGCAAGGGAAACAAAAGCAAACAAGAACTATTGGGATTTCATCAAGAAAGAAAGCTTCTACACAGTGAAGGAAACAATCAACAAAACTAAAAGCCAGCCTATGGGATGGGATAAAACATTTGAAATGACAAATCTGATAAAGGGTTGGTATCCAAAATGTATAAAGAACTTAGCAAACTCAACACCCCAAAATCAAACAACCCTGTAAAGAAATGGGCAGAAGACATGAATAAACATTTTTCCAAAGAAGATATTAAGATAGCTAACAGACACATAGAAAGATGCTCAACATCACTCATCATTAAGGTAATACAAATCAGAATCACAATAAGAGGCTATCTCACATGTGTCAGAATGGCTAAAATTAACAACACAAGAAACAGCAGAATGTTGGCAAGGACACAGAGAAAGAGGAACCCTCTTGCCCTGGTGGTGAGAAGGCTAACTGGTGCAGCCACTCTGGAGAGCATTCTGGAGGTTCCTCAAAAAACTGAAAATAGAACTACCTGTGATCTAACAATTGTACTATTAGCGATTTACCCAAAGGAGAGAAAAATACAGGTTCAAAAGGGCACATGCACCCCAATGTTTATAACAGCACTACTAACAATAGCCAAACTATGGAGAGAGTGCAAATGTCCATCGACTGATTAATCGATAAAGAAGAGAATATATATATATTCCATATATAATGGAATATGACTCACCCATCAGAAACAATGAAACCTTGCCACTTACAATGACATGAATGGAGCTAGAATGTATTACACTAAGTGAAATAAGTAAATCAGAGAAGGATAAATAGCACATGATTCACTCATATATGGAATTTAAGAAACAAAATATAAGAACATATCAGAAGAGGGGAAAATGAGAAAAGATGGAAAAAACTACAAGAGACTCAATGATAGATAACAAACTGGGGGTTGATGGAAGGAGGTGGGGAGGGGATGGACTTGATGGGCAATGAGTATTAAGGAGTGCACTTGTTGCAATGAGCATGAGGTGTTGTATGCTATGAATCACTGAATTCTACTCCTGAAACCAATATTGCATTCTATATAAACTAAATTTTAAATTTAAAAAAATGAGAGAAATATATATACATAAAAATAAAGGTATGAACAAGGGTGCATTCTGGAGAATATGTTGTATTTGTCTTTTCCAGCTTCTAACGTTTTTCAATGGCGATTATTCTGTCTCCAGCAGTGATATGTAAAGTGGAGGATAGGGTGGGAGACTGATATTAGTAACTTGATAGTAAAATCAAGATTCAAATTTATTAATCTAACCTTGTTAATTTGTTGCAAAAATTATATGCCCACATACTTGCATAAATTGAGAAAACTTTGAATATTATTTTATTATTCTGAATTACCCTGACTTGTGAAATTCATAGTTAACAGTTGACTATAGAGAGAAATGATAATTAAATATATCAGACAGTTAAATGATAAATAGTAGCAGTTAGTAGGAAACACGATATTTGAAACACATAAAGTAAGAACAGACAGTGAAGTTAGATATATATCATCAGTCTTTGATTTCTAAATACATCAAAGACTTACTGGTTCATAACAGTGTATTTCTCAAATTTCAATTTGTTAAATTTGCTTTGATACCTTCCATGAAAACCCTTTCATAAAAGTAAATCTAGACTCTTTTAAGCGAAAGAGAAGTCCATTTTATGTTGTACCTGTGAAAAAGAATTAAATTTGCCATAAGAATCGGGATCCTTTCTTTTCTGTGTGTTATATTAGAAGAAATGAGCTTTTCAGCTAAACTAGATTGCAATTCCTGCTCTCCAATTTCCCAGCTAAGAGAATCCATACAAATAACTTAGCATCTATGAAGTTATTTGTTTCTGCTAAAATAGACATAATGCTATCAAATTGTGCAATTGTTAGAATTAGATATTATAGTTAAGTTTGATCATAATAGGCTCTCCCCAATAATGATAATAATATTATCCCATTTGCCATAGATTTATTTTAATCAATCTCTAACATGCTATTCTATCACAGACATAATTATATTTCTAAGCCTTTTGACCATCTTCTGAATAAACATTAGCACATTTAGAATGAAGTTGTTTTCACCAGTGTTTATTTCTGTCCTATGTTATTAAAAACCAGAATTAATTCACTTTAATTAAATACCAGTCCATCACTACTAAGAAGCTTGGCTAATTGTCTAAATTTGAAGGCAATCTCATGTAGAGGAACATTTGTTGCTCTGAGTGGGATAAAACCAGGCTTTCCCAGTAGGACATGTCCAAGTGTCCTGAAAGAGTAAAACATTTTGGACCATCTTCTACCTCTCCCTTTCCCAAAACTGAGAGACTCTACTCTTTTTACAAACTTGTCACACAACCATCCATGGACATACTATTTGTCCTATGCAATACGTTCCAACTTTCTTTTTCTTTTTCAAAATCAAACTCACTGAAAGGTAGTACAGATTTTCTACTTCACTTTTTCTTGAGACTCCTTCCTTTCTTGGATTTTCCCTTCAGGTGTTTCCTTTGCAGGTTTTCCTTTCTGCATTTTATTTCTGTTTTTAACTGTCATCTTATTTGAAAGAGAGAGGGAGAGAGAGGGAGAGACAGAGAGAGAGACAGACAGAGAGAGAGAGAGAGAGAGAGAGAGAGAGAAAATGAGCCAGGAAGCAGAGTAAGAGGCGAGAGGATCTGAAGCTGTCTCTGTTCTGACAGTAGAAAGCCCAATGGAGGCTCATACTCACTAACCAAACCTTGAGATAATGACCAGAGAGGAACTAAGATGCTTAACCAACTGAGCCACCCAAGTGCCCCTCCTTTCTGCATTTTTAATATGGATGTTTCCCAGACATGTATTTTGGCTGCTCCATTTATCTTTGCCACTGAAGGGAAACAGTACATCTGAAGGGACTCTAACAGGATTTGCAGAAGAAGGACCCGAGCTGGAACTGAAGTTTTGCCATTTGATACTTCATTTTTTAATTCTGTAGAAAAATTTGGGAAGTGTTCTTTTTGTTTCTCTGATAGATCATTTCTAAAATGGGATATTAGAGTGCCCCTGCCCCCAGTCTGGCTCCATGTGACTCTTGATCTTGAGGTTGTAAGTTTGAGCCCACTTTGGGCATAGAGGTTATTTAAAAATAAAATCTTAATACATAAGTATAAAAGAAGGAGGGAAGGAAGGAAGGAAGGAAGGAAGGAAGGAAGGAAGGAAGGGAGGGAGGGAGGGAGGGAGGGAGGGAGGGAGGGAGGGAGGAAGGAAGGAAGGAAAGAAGGAAGGAAGGAAAGAATGAAGGAATGAAGGAAGGAAGGGAGGGAGGGAGGGAGAGAGGGAGGGAGGAAGGGAGGGAGGGATAAAATAGGATTTAAAAATATAACTTGAATTTTTCTGGAAGATTAAGAGAAACAATATATGTAAAATCATTAGCACAGCAAGGCACCCAGAGGACAGTGGATGCCGATCACCACCCTAACTCCCATTCCCGATCCCAGGCCTGATTTCTGACACATTTGTCAACTGTAACCTGATGTCTCACACATTCTCTAATTCAACAAGTTCAAGCCAATTAGTTTTCTATCTCTATCTGTAATGATATTGGTTTCTCTTTAAATATCCCAAATGGTGGGGTATTTGGATGACAGAGAATACATTGAGCTCAGTTGAATGAAAAATATGAGAGTCATTCCAGATTTTTTCCTAAACTTACATCCAGTCAATACTGTAATATTAAAGATCCTGTATTTTTAAGGAGTTCTTTAAAGAGTTATATACTGAGGGGTACCTGGGGGGCTCAGTTGCTTAAGCATCTGACTCTTGATTTCGGTTTAGATCATGATCTAATGGTTTGTGAGTTTGAGTCCCATGATAGCTCCAGCTCTGGCAGGGCAGAGCCTGCTTGAGATTCTGTCTCTCTCTCTACCCCCCTCCCCTGCTTGCTTGCTCTCTCTTTCTCTCCTTCTCACAAAATAAATAAATAAACTTTTTTTTAAAAAAAGGGAGTTTTATACTGAGCCATTGTTTTCTAAACTCACTGTCCCCGCAATATCTTCATTCAGGCTTATATTGTATCTAGCATCAAAAATGACATATAGTCCCAGTTTCCTAGAAACTCATTCACACATATACTAGGATTGAGAGATTTTTCTAACATGTAAATTTTAAAACACTCAGTATCATAGTTTCACTTATAGCAAAACTACAATAATTTTTATTATATGTTAGTAAGTAATCTTATAAAATTTCTTACCATTTTTTATTATTGTTAAAGTGTAGTTGAAATACAAAGTTATATTCATTTCAGGTGTACAACCTAGTGATTTGAAAATTCTATACATTACTTAATGCTCACCACGATAAGTATAGTTACCATCTGTGACAATACAACATTATTGCAATATCATTGATTATATCCCCATACTGTGTTTTTCATCTCTGTGACTTTTTATTTTATAACTGAATTTGCAAATATTCTTCTACCACTTTTACATGAAATATGATAAAAAGTCATTTTAGAGCATTTTATATTAGCACATTACAAATGCAATTTTTTAATTCTAAAATGCAATAATGCATAGTTTTTAAAATTCTACAATAGTGGAAGAATATACAAGAAAATTTAAATATTTTCCAATTAACATTTGTTTCATACTCTTTAATTTAATTTAAAATTTTTAGCAAGTAAAAGCAAGTTTTTATTCTTAATGCATTGACCAAATACAAATGAAAACTGAAATCATGCTTCAGATACATAGCTTAGAAAAATAGATTACACGAACTGCTTTTTGAACTGAATTTGAAAATTGCAGTTGTCACCTAAAAATCAGTATCTTTATTAAAATATTAAAATGAAAAGTGAAAAGGCTATTCTCTGAAAGCTAAATATTACCTACAAACAGCATCTGAAAATAATTACTATGGAATGTCAATTATTCCAATAAATGAAAGTTAAATGTTTTATATTGTCATCTTACTCCTCTTACAAACTGTTTTAAACACCAAAGAAAGCAATTTACTACATATGATTTTTCCATAAACAGAATGCAAATTTTGAGCCTAGTGAAACATATTGAGGTGAATTTGAGAACTTATTTTTATTTCTCATTTTTAGATATGTGGAATTAGGATTCATGCCAGCAAAATCTAGTCCACTCAGAACAATGGTCAAATTAGAGATAAAGTTTAAGTCTAGAGGTGAGAGTGAAAGTTGTGGGAAAACAAAACAAAACAAGGGACTGCTAAGGGAAGAGTTGAGTCTGGATGCGTTTGTTTGTGAACTGAACACTTCATGCCTATCACTCCCTAAAATTGGTAAAAGAGGTCAAGTTCTCCATGATCCAGCAAATGAACTGGATTTATATTAATGACATTTTTTTCTCCAGATGTGAAAGACAAGCTGATTGTAAACTTGTTGGCCATATTTCCAGATGAACAAAAATGCTAAATACCAGGCATTGTCCTTAATCTTCACAGAAATAACACACACACACACACACACACACACACACACACACACCCCACACACAAAATTCAAATGCATTGTTAGAAAATAATCCTCCTCATTTTAGCTAATGAGTTGCTCTGTTTTGAAGCTGGAAAAAAGTTAATTCTCGATTCCATCTCATTTTTTCTCTCATGATAGAGTAAGAGAATGAACAGGGATGGGGGAGGAGACTGCTTGGTCAAGTTCATTGTATTGCTAGTTAGTCAAAACATAATTACACATGGATAAAACCATGGCAACAATGATGTTTTATTTCTAACTTGTAAACAATTTGTTTTTTTTTTTTAATTTTATTTTTGGGAGACAGCTTGAGCAGCGGAGGGTCAGAGAGAGAGGGAGACACAGAATCCGAAGCAGGCTCCATGCTCTGAGCTAGCTGTCAGCACAGAGCCCAATGTGGGGCTCGAACCCATGAACCAGGAGATCATGACCTGAGCTGAAGTCAGATGCTCAACCAACCGAGCCACCCAGGCGCCCCTTAACTTGGAAACAATTTAGTCATGACACATTTGTCACTAAAGTCAAAAGACTCTTTTATTATAACTTAAGCTGATTCCAGTGCCACCTGAAACCTTCCAACCAGGAAGTTCATTGAATTCTCATGCACTTGTTTTGCACAGCTCCATTTACTACAGTGTGCATAATCCCAACATCTTTTCCTTTGCCTTTTAAACCTCTATTCCTAATACTGAAATGGTGTGTGAGATATTTGTCCTTCTATTCTAATGTGGTTTTTAAGCAATATTTTCTTTTTATAATTTTTTTAATGTTTATTTATTTTTGAGAGGGAGAAGGACAGAGTGCAAGTTGGGGGAAGGCAGACAGAGAGGAGACACAGCATCCGAAACAGGCTCCAGGATCTGAGCTGTCAGCACAGAACCTGATGCAGAGCTCAAATCCAGCAACCAGGGGATCATGACCTGAGCCGAAGTCAGATGCTTAACTGACTGAGTCACCCAGGGGTCCCAGCATTATTTTCTTAATAAGAAGTTTAGATCCTGCACCTGTTCTTCCCTCTACTTTATCCTTTCCTCTTGTCACCAAAAGCTACATCAGATATGGTGCTCTCACTAGATACCATCCAAATTTTATTTAATCCTAAATTCTAGAGTGTAAACATGCACACTATCTGGAAAAAATAGAGGAGTAAATGTCTGTCTGTGATTGTTTGATGCAATTAGTAATTAAATATTACAGTGAACTTAACCTAGAAGCACATTCAAAAGGTGCTATGACCATATTCACCAAAAATTTATTTTACAAAGTAGCTTAAAATTATACAAAACTGAGAGCAAATTTCTGTTAACTGAATCTTCCTACTCAGATTCTAAATATTTGATTATTAGCTTTTAAATCACTGTTTTTCAGTTTTTTTCATATCAAGTACCATAGAGCCTCTGTTCCTAATATCTTTGACCAGTGGGCTAGACACAGGCAGGATGGATATGTTTGGATGATGTAACCACTTTGTTATATACGTGTGTAAGCACGTGTGTAAGCCACATGATTCATCTTGTCTACAGATAATCCATGTTTTCTGTCAAGTTTCTTTAAAGTTCTTTTATGTTTTTTATTTATTTTTGAGAGACAGAGAGAGACAATGTGAGCAGGGGAGGGTCAGAGAGAGAGGGGGACACAGAATGGGAAGCAGGGTCCAGGCTCTGAGCTGTCAGCACAAAGTCTGACAGACGTGGGGCTCAAACCCATGAATCATGAGATCGTGACCTGAGCTGAAGCCAGACGCTTAACCGACTGAGCCACCCAGGTGCCCCTATCAAGTTTCTTTAAAAGTAATTTACATGTTTCCCTTTAATTGTCTTTAATTCATTATATGCACATTTGGGTAAAAATCTTTTTTATTTGCACTGTAAGTTAAATAACTGTCTTAAGTAATGGGGATTGAAAAGAAATGTAAATGCCCATCTAATTAATGTGCCTCTAAAATGTCATATAATCAAGCGGAAGTGACTGCCCCTTGACCCAGGCAATCTGAGGCTCCTCACCCTCCCTGTCCTTCAAGCATAGGTTTTCTACCTGCTGTTTCCATGAAGGGAGCCATTTCAAGGACACAGCCTTGAGAGGGTAAGGTGCTGATATCATGTGGATGGCATATGTAACTGAACCTGATTAAGGCCTCTCTATGAACTTTTAAGTTTATAGCACTGGGCCTGGAGATCTACCCACCTTGTGATCACACAAGACAAGTGTGGTGTGTAAGGTCCTTCCTTGCATATGACATCTGCCCCCTACCAATCTGGAGTGGCCTGCTTCTTTCTTCCATATCTTCTTTCCCTGTGTGAACAGGGGATAATCTGAGAATTACTGGTTCAGTATTTCAATCCTAATTTTTATTGAAGAAAGCAGAATTTTTACCTTTGAACATTCAAAACTCCTCAAGCTAATGTGAGAGGGTCAATTTTTCCTAGAACATCATTTCCCCCAATTATTTCTATATTTTAGAAAGAGATGGAAGCTGAACTTTGTCACAAAATGTATCTTTGTATGTCCATAGAAATTTAAGATTATTACTATATATATACATATATGTGTGTGTGTATATACATGTCAGTGTTGGACACATATAATTTCAACTCTGTATCCTCCTTATGATATACACATTTTAATTGAAAACTGTGAATGATGCTTCTAATTATTCTCCAAAATTGAGTCTACTCTTCTTATTTTTAGTGAAAGATCTATTAAGTATTTGTTGGGTTCATGGTTGTCTAGATGCGAGCGAATGTTCTCATTGACCATTTGGTTTGGTCCAAGTATGAAAAAATATAAATCATAGTAGATCCAGGACTATAGTTACTTATATTCCATCCCTATAGAGAATCAGCATGCATACAATTGATATTTTATGGTTGAATTCAGGGTTGCCAGATGAACAGTAATTTTTTTTCATATTCCCATAAAATTTCAGTATATTTTGCTGCTTATCTCCAATTTGCTAATGATGAAGGGTATTTGGGCTAGGCAAATCTATACTTTGTAATTTTAATTTTGAGAAGTGGCAGCAACCTATTTGATACACCAAACCTAAATTGGAAAAAGAAAGACCAACTAGATGCTTCTCAATAGTCATGTAAGATCAATTATTTTCCTCACATTTCAGGTGTCTGTAGAGGTGTGGGCAACTCCACCAAGCATGGATCTTGCAAGATAATTTTTGCTCTGTAGCCATTTTCTATGGTCCCCTAGAACTATACTTATTGGGGAATCAAAAGTTTCTAAATTGGATTTAAAGATACTGGAGAGCAATTCTCCCTCAAGCACAGTCCATTGGTGTACACTGTAGATTGTGCCTGAGTTTTTGGCTCTTCAAAAAGCTTTTGGTTTTGTCAGAGTATCAATAAACATTGATTTGGATATGAAAATTTAACAATGGCTACGTGAGACTCTACATAGGAAGCAAAGGTTTCAACTTTGTCCTAATCTCAACCAAGTCAGCCTAGAATGGTTTGTTCACAGAAATATGTGTCTATCAATCATTTCAACTATTAAAAGACCAATGTTCTGAAAAATTTGATAATCTCTTACCACAGTCTAAAAATATATATCAATAAATACTATTAAGGAGTACTTTTAAAGGTATATACATGTTATGAAAATTATTTTTAATTCTATCATCCCTCACAAGGCTGATTCATCATCTCCTCAGATCTGAGAAACAGTCCATAAGCTTGACAACATTTTTAAGGAATGACAGCAAAGTTTTTAGACTATCCAGAAGTAGTAACTCATCACCCCTTCTAGTTATACTGGGATACTAGCTGATGTCAGAAATGCCAAGTGTTGGATCCAGACTGGCCTATCCTGTATGTGCCAAATCCATTAAAATTAAAGTTTTCATTTTTCTGGTCACCTCCATTCTCTTTGATGTAGCCTCTCTGGCCACTGCAATATCTCTCTGAAGTATAACCTTCACAGTGCAGCTATTCCTGACCACTTTATATGTTTTTTAAAAAGTGTCTCCATTCTGTTACTCTCTAATTCATTATTGTGCTTAATTTTTACCTCTAGTATTTATTAACATCTGTTAATGATGTATTTATACTTTTAAAAAATGTTTTGTCTTTACTTAGAATATAATCTCCTCGAAGATATTTTAATTGTTTGTGATTATGGCATCAGTTTCTAGAACTGTGCTTAGGGTAGAGTACATGATTTTTACCTGTTGAATACGTGAATACATGAGGCCAGAAAATGGAGCACATGTCTGTGGATTTTGACACCACATTGTTCAAGACTTATGTTTCTGGGTGTCTAGGTGGCTCAGTCAGTTAAGTGTCTGACTTTTGATTACAGCTCAGGTTGACTCACAGTTCATGAGTTCGAGCCCCACACTGGTTTTTCCGCTTTCATCATGGAGCCCCCTTGAGATCCTCTGTCTCCCTCTCTCTCTCCATACCTCCCTCATTGTTTCTCTCCCTATTTCAAAAATAAATAAACCTTAAAAAATATTTGTTTTGTTTTATACATTTTATTCATATGATGAAAGAAACAATCACATAGATGTGATATATGTCCTGTTCAGAAATCAAATAAGCAAATTGTTTTTTTAAGCATTATGAAAATGCTTAGAAGACTAAAAAATAAAAGATTGTATCTGGTCTGGAGCAGATTTGGCCTGGATTACTGGGACTATCTTGTCTGTGAGGGCCTATAGCTTATTTTCTACTGAATATCCCATCCTTTTCTCCTACAAAATCAATAAATAAAGACAGGGTCTCAAACATAGTTATTTCACAATTACTTTCAGTTAATATGGCCTCAATATAATGAGTAACTTTAGCATTTGAATTAGGTGTAGGCCACCTGTTTAAAGCCCACCTTACTCAATTATGATATCATGCCAGATAATTTAAATACCCAGGTGGCTGAACAAACAGTAAATCCAACTGCTGGCCCTGCAAGAAAAAAGCAAATTGCTCTTGATATCCAGCATTAGCAGAGATGCGTAGGATCACATAAGCCAAATCAATGACTGCATACCAATCAGATGTAATTAAGAATCATCTTGCAATATAAAAATGTGGTGACAGTTTTTACTTAATTACTACCACCTTTAAAAAAAATCTTTAAATCAGGGGTTCCTGCGTGGCTCAGTCAGTTAAACACCCAACTCTTGGTTTCAGCTCAGGTTATCCAACTCTATCTTGTTGGGTAGAACCCCATATCAGGTTCAGCTCTGATAGCATGACGCCTGGCTGGTATTCTTTCTCTCCCTTGTCTCTGTGTCTCTCTCTCTCTCTTAAAATAAATAAACATTAAAAAATGTTAAAAATTTTTTTAAGTTTAATTATATTCTATAATGACCACATCTCATCTGATTATTTTAACAATCAAATTGAGGTCAACATTGGAATAATGTTGCCATTGGGCATAACCTACCCTTATGATTTCCATATTAGAATTAAAATGTTACTTACCTGTTCTGAAATATTGCAGTAATCATTTAATATTTATGATTTATTATGACAAAAGGACTTTGAGGACTGACATTTTACATGTGCAAAGAAGTCCTTACACTGCTTCTCTGCCTATTTTCAGGTAAGAACCTCTTTTTTCCCCTAGAATCACAACAAACCAATCCCAGTACAGTTGAAAGAATGCAAAACCTCTACAGAAAGTCACTTGGTTCTCTATGTCCAATATGAACACTTAACAAAGTTCAGCTGTCTGAGACTCTCTCTTCAACATCCCTGATCATTAATATAATCTGTTTCCCTAAACTCCCTGATATTTTTGAAAGTCAATACTCATCAGAAACATTTGGACCTGGGGTGTCCAGTAGCTCAGTCAGTTGAGCATTTAGCTTCAGCTTAGGTCACTATCTCACAGTTCATGGGTTCGAGCCCCACAGCATCTCTGTCCTGACAGTTCAGAGCCTGGAATCTACTTCAGATTCTGTGTCTCCCTCTCTCTCTGTCCCTTTCCTGCTTGTGCTCTATGTCTCTCTCTCTCTCTCTCTCTCTCTCAAAAATAAGTAATCATTAATAAAATTTTTAAAAGAAAGAAACAGTTGTACTTAGGCATAGAATTCATGATCTCTCCTAAGAGATGTTAAGTCACAGATCTGCAGGAATAGAGAGGAATAAATCCAATGAGGAGCTTTGAAGCGATTCCACTTATTAGTATTGTTGTTAAAAGGCAGAAATTGACCTTTGTTACTAGTTCCCTAGGGGTGCGGTAGCGAAATACCACATCCAGCATGGCTTAAAATAAGAGATATTTTTTATTTCACAGTTCTAGATACTAGAAGTCTAAAATCATGGTGTCTGCAGTGCCATATTTCTTTTGAAATCTGTAGGAAAATCCTTTCTTGCCTCGTCCTAGCTCCTAGTGGGTTGCCAAGAATCTCTGCTGTTTCTTGGTTTTTAGGTGTGCTACTCCCATTCTCAGACTTCATTCATAAGGCACTTTCCTGTGTTTCAGGTTTATATGATCCTACCCTCATAAAGACATCTGTTTTACAGAATTAGGCGTCTACCCAGCTTGTGGTATGATCTCCTCTTAACTTTACTAATTATGTCTGCAATTATCTTCAATGAAATAAGGTCATATTCTAAGTAGCTAAAGTATTGGGGAATTCTAAATATCTGTTTTGATGAACACAATTCAATTCATAACATCTTGTTTCTTTTGTTTTCCTCTATTTGGCCTCTCACTTTTGGAAGGGGTTCTTGCCAACGTTGCCATGGCTACCATTGTGAGAAACTCCACTCCAGCAGCAGCTTCAAACAGAAGTGATCACATAGACAAATCAAGACCTTGGACTCCTGGAGTTCCAAAATTAATGAGCCCTGGAAGACTTTTGTCTCCACCTGTAGTAGGTAATTGTCATATTGGCTGAGCGAACTCTTCATTACCCAATTCTATAAACTTCAGCTTTTGCCCATCTTGGGGTAAACGTTGCCAGCAAAGTCAAATTCATTTATAAAAAAATAATTTAAAAAGCAAATTTATTTAAATTTCAATGAGAGGTAAGTCATCTTGTCAGGTGTTAAATCTCATCAAAGTGGAGGGCCTTGGTGGCTCAGTCAATTAAGCGTCTGACTTCTGCTCAGGTCATGATCTCATGCTTAGTGGGTTTTAGCCCTACTTAGGGCTCTGTGCTGACAACTCAGAGCCTGGAGCTTGCTTCAGATTCTTGTCTCCTTCTCTCACTGCCCTTCCCTTGTTCAGGCTCTATCAAAAATAAATATATGTTAATTTAAAAAAATCTGATCAAAATGATTAATATAAGCATGAAGATTCTCTTCACTGATTTCCTGGACTTTCACCTTAACCATTTTCCACAAGCAGGGCATCATTGTTTACACATTCACAAATTGGAACATTGTAATCTACCTATTTTTCTACGTTCTATTATCATTCATATATATATATATATGTGCATACATATGTGTATATATATATATGTATATATATAATCTCTTAACAAGTTATATTGCAGGATCAGGGCATTTGCACTGAGGTCCTCAAAAGCATCTAATTTGTCTCTGTGCAACTTGTCTGTGTATCTTGTTCAATTTTATAATCACCAGGTTAGCATGAAGCCTCCTACGCCTACAAGAAATGGGCAACATGTTTCAACTAATTACTGGTATTACCAGGTGAGCCAGGTGAGTAATAAGAATTACTGCAGGATTCTGAGCATTCATATAGGACTTTTAATCAATGTCTGCCTTAGACAAACATTTTTGAAGAAAAGAGAAAAATAAGGGTCCGAGCTGTGAGAAGCCTGGCTGATATATCCCAGCCTACTCAGCCCTCTAACAATACAGTCTCTAAGTTTAACCATGGGTCCCTAACTGCTGATTTAGTTCTTTGTTTCTATTTCCCAAACCGATGCAACATCACAATTTATTATTACTCACAATTCTCTGAGTTTTCCCAGGCTCAGCTATGCAGTGGCTCTGTTAGTCTTACTCAGGGTCTCCACAAAGCTGCGTTCAGCCAAAAGAATGGGAGATGGTCTTTTATTTTGCAAAGCACTTTCCACAAGGTCTTTATTTATCCAACAGTCTAGCATGACTGCCATACAGCATGTCTACTGGGTCCCACAATAAAGCATCTCTTCTGTCACATATCATCCATCAATTTTCATCTAAACTCAGGGGGAATATGTGTGTATTTATCTCTTAGGTGAGCAGTTGTATGTGCCCATAGATTGGGAGCCATTGTCAGCAGCCATACATGGAGATGACTTATCTCTGTATCAAATGCCCACCATTTAATATTGCCATGAATCTAGTTCTTACTTTCAATAAATGATGATATTATATTGTATCAATAAAGCTCCAATCAGGAGAGTGAAATGACAGGATAATTTGCACACCAAGGGTTTTATGTAAAAAGTTTAATGATCAGCAGGAATTGGAATAGTGAAAGGAGTGGTTAATAAGAAGAGAACTCTAAAAAATAGAAGACTCATAAATTCCAGAAATATCATATACCCATAGATTTGAGTCATGGTACTCAAGTAAAAGACACCCTCCATCCAGCAGAGCAAATATGATGATAGCTTCCAAGGAAAGAAGCGTTCTGTTTTTAATCATTTCCACTTGGGCAGAAATTACAGACAGTGATGGCATATAATTACAACATATTTTTCTCATTCAAGTCACTGAGAAGCATTTTTTTCCAAATAAAAATTAGAATATGAAAATAGCAAGGGACATTGATAAGTTCTGGGGATCTAATATGCAGCATGGTCATTATAGTTAAGCATACTGTATTATATACCTGAAAGTTGCCAAGAGAGTAGATCTTAAATGTTATCACCACACACACACACACACACACACACACACACACACACACACACAGAGTAATTATTTGGATGATAGAGATATTAGCTACTGATATGGTGGCATCATTTTGTAATATACACATGTGTCAAATAAATAGGTTGCACACCTTAAACTTAACCAATGTTACATGTCAGTTACATCTTAATAATGTTGGAGAGAAAATAATTTTTACGGTCATCTATTTATTTTGAGAGAGAGAGAAAGCACAAGTTGAGGAAGAGCAGAAAGAGAGGAAGAGGGAGAAAGAGAGAGAGAGACAGAGGGGGAGAGAGAGAGAGAGAGAGAGAGAGAGAGAGAATGAATACCAAGCAGGCTCCACACTGTCAGCGCAGAGACCAGTGCAGGGCTCAAACTCACAAGCTGTGATATCATGACCTGAGCTGAAGTCGGACACTTAATTGACTGAGCCACCAGGTGTCCTGAAAATAATTTTTAAAATAGCAACTATGATAAAGATACTACAGAACAGTTGCTAAACAGTGCAGATTTTTATTTATTTTGCTTTAGTGCAACATATAAAAATTACCTCCAGGGTTTAAATATCTATTCATATTTTCAGCAACTTGTGTTAGGAAATTTAGTGACAAGATTGATTCCATTTTTCTCTAGAAGGAGGAATTTTCTGAGGTCCTCTGGCTTAAAGATAGTATTTTCTGAGCATGCTCTGAAAATGTTTAGGCCATGTTAACTCAGAGTTGTCTTGGAAAGTTAATAAATAAAAATCAATGAACTGCCTTCTCACATCGATTTAAAAGACTTAAACCCCCAAAACATAAAATGTTTCTGAAGACATATGTTTTGCTTAAAATTATCCATACTAAAATAAATAAATTAAAAATCTATGATTTTTAGATATTGAATAATGTCTCAAATTCTACATTTTGACCCAAAAGACATTTAGACATCAATATTTTAAACTAATTCTGCTAATTATATATACCATTACACTAAAATATAGAAAGTAATCAAAACTATACTAAACATAGATAACCACTGAAACAAGTAAACAAAAGTAATCTATCAGGTAAATGTTACTTTATGAGAAAAATTTAAAACATTTCTTACATAATAGTTAAGAAATAATAAGTAGTTCTCATCATTTGTCCACTTCATAGTACAAAATACTCCTAGAGAACACTAAAAATAACATTATCTATTATTATACTATACACAAAATAATAATTATTAGTAACCACAAGATTAATAGACTGAAGAAGCACACAGCTTGAAAATACCAAAAAGAAATCGTATGAATGTTATAGGGTGTTATAGAAAAAAATACCTTGTAAAAATTCAGATGACTATGTTTTGTATAAGGCAAGGTAATTAACTTAAGGGAGATGGTGGTTATCTGCGAAGTCATACGTGATATGTCAAAAAAAAACCAAATAAAAATACTTAAAATCAGATTTGAAAACAAGAGTAACTATTCAAAAATAATGATAGAATAAATATCTTTTGGATTTATAAAGCTTCAAAATTTTTAACTGTGACAATCAGCCCTGATATGAGTAATATCCAGAATAGAAAACCCAGAACAATTAAGTATAATTGCCAAAACTTCATATGGAATAAAACAAATAAATGTATCAAATAATGATTGTAAAAGTTTCAATATCCTGATGAAAATACTTATAATCAAAGTATAAGTGAAATAGGACAATTGAATAGAAATATTTTAAATACAATGTACTAATAATAGATGGAAGCATTCAACTGATTTAAGGGAGTTTTCTCCAGAAAGTATATTTTCCATGAAGAGTCATCAATTCTATAGAAAATGATAGAAATATTTCATTTCATGAGCAAAGAATAAATATCATCACAACAAAAACATCAAAGTTAAGAAGTCCATGCATAGCAGCGCTCAAGGGGTGGGGTCAAGCTTCAGAAGAGTGGATGTTTCCTACACCCACCGAAAAAGACACTGTTCAGGGAAAATGTAGACTCTTCCCAGCTAAAGAGAAACCAGGATGCTAAATTTGGCTACGGTTGCAAAGAAACGTTCAGGAAAATAAAGAAGCAATTATCAGTGAGCTAAATTTCAGGCTCCTTTTGCTCACTGTTTTGTATTCATATAATGAATGAACAGCATTGTCAAGAGCACTCTAAAATATCTTAGGATAGGACTGGCATCCAGCCAAGAAACTCTGCAAATGCAATTCCAACGGGAATAAAAAAGAAATATAAAACCACAGAGTAGGAGTTGTATTTTGTATTGCCGTTGTCTCTTCTGTACAGCCTCAGAATACTCTTACAAATCAGTTTCTGCAGCAATGGGACTCAAAGTCTGGATTTTCTCTTGAAAAGAAAATAAGCCACTGAGGCGACAGTTAGAGAACGACCTCCAGTGGCTGGTAAAAACTGCACAGAACAGCCCATAAATTACGTTTGTCCCAGATCTGACAACTCCCATAGAACTACACTGAACAGAACTAACTAGTGAGATGCTCATTTCAAAGATGCATTTTATTCCCCACACAAGGTAGCCTAATTATAGTAATGCATATTAATATATATTCACACCGTAGACATTATTGGCATTTTCTGGTGGACCGGTTTACTAAGTACGCTCTTTGCGAATACATATATGCAGGCTTGTAACTGAATACACAGGGGAAAACTGCTGATGATGAAGGAAAAGATTGAGGAAACTCCAAGACATGCGGAGTTTATGAATATGTAGACAAAAAAAGGGTCAGGTACAGAAAAGGAGCAGGGGACTTCATTCTCTGGGTCAAAGCTGAATGATCTTTAGAAGGATAGAGAAGAAGTTTCAGTCTAAACATAATGCATTTTATAATTTTGAGGAGCTGAATTAATAAGATCTCTGCATAAAAATCAGCAATTCTGTTTGAAATCTGGGAATGTTAAGGTGCGGTCCAGTTCTTAGGATAAGGTGAAACTTCCTAGTACTTATGTAAATTGTGCCTGATTACACACGTGTATGGTGTATATTTGTTTAAATGTGAGGATGTCCAGTTGCCTAATGCTCTGGCCATCACTAAGTACCTATGTTCCTTAGGAGAGAATGGATAATTTACTAACTCTATCATTTGTTTATTGTGAGGATGAAATAGTAAATATTTAGTGTTATTGTAAGGTATACTGTTACTACATTGTAATAATAACTATTAATACTGCTGTTGTTTTATGGCTATTATTATTACATAGTGATAGAAAGCACATGAAAATATATTTTTGGAACAAATATATAAACAAACAGTGCATGCAAATGAAACATACAATTCAACTTTCTTGGCAGATAGTATCCTAAATTCTTAAGCTTCGTTTACTTAAAAGTCATTATCAACACATTAGCATATTTTTCTAATTTTATCTATGAATTTCTACATGTAAATTTGCTCATATAATAAGATACATTAAATATTAGTGGATGAAAAATTTATTCATTTTTAAGGTACAAAATATTTATGCTTATAGCTATTTTTAATCATATTGAATTTCATAGCAGTATATTAATGTAAAATATAATTTTAATTAAATCTTACCAAATATTTTTTAAATTCTTCATTTGTTTGAGTTTCTGACATTCTGATGAAGTTCTTAGTTAAAAAAATAATGCTTCTTTATTTTAAAGAAGTAACTAAAAATACTAAGAATTATAATCTTATAAAAGTAACCACAAAAATTCAACATGAATTAAATTTAAAAAATAAAACAAGAGTATCTCCAACCTATTGATACTTAATTTCAATCCAGCAAAGTGGTTTTTGAAATAGTCCTTATTTCTATACTATGTTATACAGGCAAGATTTATGTTTTGTTGCTACTATGACATCTGTATCTCTTCTTACTGTTTACAGATAATTGGTAAACATCATAGCAAAAAATGTTTTTATAGATAACAATGTAAATCTTAAAGACAAATTGATGGATTTAGTTGAACAGATGATGCATAAACCATGAGATTCCAACTGCAACTTACTTATCTCAATATTTGAAAATAACATTATGAACTTGCTATTCTAGCTAAGCACAGAAATGTTTTCTTTCATATCCATTTGCTCCGATTTTCACTAAAGTGAACGGAAAATCAGCCTATATATATTCATCTCCTGATGAACATGAAACTTACTTTATGAACAATATGCTGTCCACAAATTGGGTACAGATTGTCATTAATGGAAATAAGTGGCTGTAGGAGAGAAGGACCCTGTGGAGATTTTCTTTAGCGTACTTTCCAGCAAAAATACACCTGCAAAAACTCACTATGCAAATTTATGCTAACATATAATGAGCCATTTGAAATTCCACTCCTTACATGGCCATTAGAAGGACATAAGATTCATAAGCATGATTTGCCTCCAAAAATTTTATAATTAGAAATAAAACTATTAACTTTACTTAATTTAGATTTATTTTCAGATTCCAAGAAAACTCATTACTATTATAAATAATTTTGTGAACTATTCTCAATCATTACCAGTTCCTTCATTATATCCTGGGATATTAGTGTCCAACATCACATAAAAAAATTTCTTGATGGCATTTTAATCTACTTATTAGGAAGTATTACCCCCAAATATTACTAAATAATATTTAAAATTCAAAGAAGTAATGCAACACTTGAACATATGAACTGTCTTCACTAAGAAGGGCCAACCTCCCCATGTTAGTCCAAAGTTTCAATGGGCTCAAAAATAATCAAGAATAGGAAGTAAGAGACACCTGGGTGGCTTAGTTGGTTAGGCTTCCATCTTTGGCTCAGGCCATGATCTCGTGGTTTGTGGGGTTGAGTCCCGCATCAGGCTCTGTGTGCTGACAGCTCAGAGTCTGGAGCCTGCTTCAGATGCTGGATCTCCCTCTCTCTCTGCCCCTCCCTTGCTCGAACCCTCTCTCTCTCTCTCTCTCTCTCTCAAAAATAAATATCAAAAAAAAAAAGAATAGGAGGTAATTTCCTTTCTCTTTTGTGCATATTCTATGAAGCAAGTTTACCAATGCTTCAGTATCTTACACATAAACCTTAGCAAAACTGTCTTATTAATTTTGTTTATCAAAACTTGCTGTTTTCTCTCTGAGTCACTTATGGGCACACTGATCACACAGAGTAGGATCATTTGAATTATAAACAATTTTGAAGACAACCAGTTCATTGCCAGCTCTATCTCTAACCCATTTTGTGGAGAGTTAAGCTAGTTTTGCTCACACTTTAATTGCTTTAGGAAAGGGTATTAACCAGGACATGTCTTACTTCTTTACAAGTAAAATTCTTTGATGGGTCTGTACCATAAAGTATTCAGATATTCAAATTGTGTTTTGTTTTGCTTTTTTAAAAAGTTTTTAATGTTTATTTATTTTTGAGAGACAGAGAGACAGAGCTCAAGTGGGAGAGGGGCAGAGAGAGAGGTTGGGACCCACAGATTTCTAAGCAGGCTCTAGTTTCTGAGCTGACAGCACAGAGCCCAACTAGGGGTTCAAACTGACAGACCGTGAGATCATGACTTGAGCCAAAGTGAGACATTCAACTGACTGAGTCACCCAGGTACCCCTGTTTTACTTTGTTTTTAAATAAACTAAACATAATATGAAATTGCTGCTAGCACTAAGCCAATGTCCTGCATTGTTTTTAATCTCATTAATTTTAAAGGTTTTTCAAATTTCTGCCCTAGGTCTCATTAATTTACTTACTTTTCCCCTTGGGTGGTTGTCTTTGTAACATACACTTTGTTCCGTAACTTCTGGCAGGGATACTTCATCATGTTCCTATGTGGGTTCTTCAATCATACTCTCCATATTTTTTTCCTCCGGTAATTTGCAGTACTATCAATGGCTCCTTTTAAAAAAATCACCTTTTTTCAAGTTTCATAGCATTGTGATCTGAAAGTGCGCATGGTAGATAAAGGGCTAGTATCTAAAATATACAAGGAAATCACCAAACTCCACACCCACAAAACAAATAACTCAGTGAAGAAATGGGCAGAAGACACGAACAGACACTTCTCCAAAGAGGGCATCCAGATGGCCTACAGGCACATGAAATGATGCTCAACATCACTCATCATCAGGGAAACACAAATCAAAACCACACTGAGATACCACCTCACA
>NC_043705.1:131404923-131465473 GCF_006229205.1 Suricata suricatta | reverse complement strand
GACCTTGAGGGTGTCATGCTAAGTGAAATAAGCCAGGCAGAGAAGGACAGAAACCATATGTTTGCACTCATAGGTCTAACAGGAGAACAGGAGAAACCTAATGGAGGACCAGGGGGAGGGGAAGAGGGAAAGAGAGTTGGGGAGAGAGAGGGATGCAAAACTTGAGAGACTATTAAATGCTGAAAATGAACTGACGGTTGTAGGGAAAGGGGGAGGGGGGAAAATAAGTGATGGTGATGGAGGAGGGCACTTGTGGGGAAGAGCACGGGGTGTTGTATGGAAACCAATTTGACAATAAACTATTAAAAGAAAAGGTTTAAAAACTTCTAGTTATAAAATAAATAAGTGACAGAGATGAAATGTACAGCATAGCGAATATAGTCAATAATATTGTAATAACTTATGGTGACAGATGATGTCTACCCTTATCATGCTGAGCACTGTGTAATGCATAGAACTGTCAAATAAATATGTTGTACACCTGAAAAAAAATCACCTCTTATGGGGTGCCTGGGTGGCTCAGTCGGTTAAGTACCTGGCTTTGGCACAGGTCATGATCTCACGGTTTATGTGTTCGAGCCCCGTGTTGGGCTCTGTGCTGACAGCTAGCTCAGAGCCTGGAGCCTGCTTCAGATTCTGTGTCTCTATCTCTCTCTGACCCTCCCCTGCTCATGCTGTCTCTCTCTGTCTTTCAAAAATAAATAATAAAAAAAAACCTTAAAAAATCACCTTTTAGTATGCTTTACATATGACATTAATAAAGTTTATCTTTTTCTTTTATATTTGTAACAACTGTATAAGAAATCCTTGCATATTCCAAAGTCTCAAGGAATTTATCTTTTTTTTCCCCTAGGTTTTAGAATTGTAACATCTAGATTTTGGTCTATGAATCATTTTTTATAATTCTGTGTATGTCATGAATTCATCATGACTTTCAAGGTTAATTTTTTTTTTCAAACACAGTTGTCTCCGCATCATTTTTGGCAAAGACAGTCCTTTCTCCCATTGGCCTGCCTGACATCTTGACTAAAATTCAAATTATCTGGACACCTGGCTGTCTCAGTTGGTGGAGCATAGGACTCTTGATCTACAGGTTGTGGGTTTTGAACCCCACATTGGGCCTAGAGCCCACTTAAAAAGAAAAAAAAATAAAACAAAATGATCAAATATCTGTGGTCTTATACCTGGGCTACCTGTCCTGTTCCATTTATTTCTATGTCTGTCCTAACAGAAATACCACCCTATCTTTTTATTGTAACTTTACTGTAAGACTTGGAATCAAATAGTAAAAGTCCTCTAATCCCGTTCTTCCAGCTCATGGTTTTGGTTCTTAGTTATTTGAATTTCCATATAAGTTTTAGAATCATCTTGGCAATCTGCATAAACGACTCATGGGATTCCAGTCTTAAATTCATAAATCTACAGATTAACAATTTTAAGTCTTAAGTTAGTGAATATTATATAGGACCACTTTTTAACATTTTCTTTTAATTCTCTCAGGACTGGGAAAATTCCATTTTGAGGTATTATACATGTTACATTAATTGTATCTCTGAGTATTTTATATACTGAATATTGTTCTAAATTCTATTTAATTCCATACTCTAGTTCTTTCTAACATACAGAAATACAATACAATCAGTTTTGCATGTTGATCATGTTCCTGTAAGCCTATAAAATTCTCTAATTATTAATATTTTTATGGTTTCCTTAGGATTTTCTCCATAATCAGCCATGTCAAGTAAAAATTGTGTTTTATTGCCTCACTTTTAATCTATATGTCTTATAATTTTTCTTGTTTTAATGCACATTTTAGGATTTTTAGTACAGTGGTGAATTAGATTTATTGATGTTCCAATATTGAACCAATTTTGTATTCCAGAGAAATACCACTGTGTTAAAATACATTAATTCCTTATATATTTTAGTTAGTTAGCTAATATATTGCTAAAGATTTTTGTGTCTATGTATTTCATCTATTCAAGCATCAATCTTTATATCTTTTCACTGTGTAAATAAATACGTGTTTACTATACAACCAGTATATTTTTAGTACATTTTCTGATTTAGGTATCATGATCATTTTTGCCTCATTAAATGAAATAAGAAAAAATTTACTATGTTTTTTCTAATAGTATTTATATTATTCATTCCTTAATATTTAATTGAATTTACCAGTACACTTATGTAGTCTTGTACTTTTCTTTATAGCAAGGCTTTTCAGTAACAATTATGTCTTTTTTCAAGAAGTAGGACTATTCAGGTTTTATATTTCTTCTTGAATCAGTTTTAATCATTTGTGTCTTTTTAGACATTGCTAATTTATCTCATTGTTTTCTCTTTGCTATCATAAAGTTGTTCAATATACTACCTTAATGCACACTGTTTCTTAATATTTAGTAGACCTTATACTTTTATTACTTTTTCTTATATGCAAGTTATTTTTTAATCAAATTTAGTAATTTGTTTAAAATAATAACTTTTGGGAAGAACTTTGTGGGTCAGTTGGTTATGTGACCTCAGTTCAAGTCATGATCTCGTGGCTTACAAGTTCAAGCCCTACATCAGGCTCTGTGCTTACAGCTCAGACCCTGAAGCCTGCTATAGATGTTTCTCCCTCTCTCTCTGCTCCTCTCCTACTCATGCTCTCTCTCTCTCTCTCACACACACAAAAATAAATAAAAAATATTTTTAAAAATAAATAAATAAAGTAACAGCTCTTGGTCTTATTGATTTCCTTTATGTTCATTAATTTTCTCTTTCAAAGATACCTGTTCTAATTTGTTTCCTTCATTTATTTACTTGTAAACTCTTCTTTTTTGTTGTTGTTGTTTTTTATGGTAGATACTGATATCCTTTAGATTATTTAAACTATCAATTATAGTTTTGGATTTTCATCTAACCACTCCTTTGCCTTTACCCCATGCTTTCAAAGGTTTTATTAACTTAAAATATTTTCTAATGTTTCTTCTGATTATGTAAAATGCTGAGCTGAAGGTCCTAGCCAGTAAATAAATAAAAATTTATGATAGGGGAAGAAAGAAAGGAAAAAAAAGAAAGATACACAGACTGAATTGTGGGAAATAAAAATGTGGCTACTCCCATGGATGCATAACTGCATATGTAGAAAATCTAAAATAATATATAAACTATTAGTATTAAGTGACTATAGTAAATTGCTGACTAAAATGCCAAATATAAAACTAAACTTTAGAATATTTCTAGATTTATCTCCATTATATAAAAAGTTTGAAAGTCATCACTTCCATCATAACAAGAAAAAGTTGAAGAGACTGAAAATCATCAACTTTTCTTGGCCCATCAGAAAACTAAGAGTTCATGAAATCTGGACATAGGTGCATCCACAGAGATGCAGCATCTGAGATCTGCTTTCTTGGCTCTAAATACATAAAGAAGGAGAAATTGACCAAAAAATGAATGATTTAACTGATTTAAGTGATAAGAGTTTAAATAATATTGTTAACAATATATTAGGTAATTATAGCAGAAAAATTAATAAAATAAATAACAGCAAGGTCTCATGGTGCAAGAGAAAGAAATTGGTCATACTAATTATAACATATTTGTACTAAAAGTCAAATGTTATTTTTAAAAACATTTATATAAAATGTTATTTTAAAATGTGTGTTGTGGAAACAAGAGCAAGCATTAAATTTTTTACTAAAGAAATAAAGCTATTGTGCTAATAAAAGAGATAAAATGGAGTCAAATTTTAACATCAATTAAAACCAAGAAGGCAGTAAACGAAGGCCAAACAAGAATAAAGGACAGGTGCAATGAATAGAAAACAGGTACCAACGTGGTAGATATTAACCCAACTATATTTATAATTACTTTAGATAGAATTATATAAATCAATTAATTAAAAGACACAAATTTTATTATTTCTATTTATTGCAGTTTGTTATGTGGCATATTTTATGGGCCAGAATGTGGTCTATCTTGTTAAATAAACTGTAAGAATTTATCAAATTACTGAAAACTTAGTAATTACATACCACTCAAATGGTTAAGATTAAAAAGACTATCAATACTAGTGTTCAGCAAAGACTTGAAGGAAAGACAATTCTTACACTTATAATTAGACTGCAAAATGGTATAACTACATTTAATAAACATTTGGGTATATTTTACATGATTTGCACATAAAAATTCTTTATGACTCAATGATTTCACTAATTGGTATATAATCAAAAGCATGACTATTGACCAAAAAATTTGCATTAAAATGTTTATAACCACATTTGCCATAATATCTAAATAATATAATGAATAACTATTTTGT
The DNA here is from genome assembly GCF_006229205.1 of Suricata suricatta. NCBI lineage: Eukaryota > Metazoa > Chordata > Mammalia > Carnivora > Herpestidae > Suricata > Suricata suricatta. The sequence continues at coordinate 131,461,167 of NC_043705.1, read as the reverse complement.
GGAATACTTTATATAATGATTTATTATACAATTGTAAAACTAGATGAACTAAAACTCTACATTTGAACAAAAAAAAAAAGTTCCTGTCACATCTAATGAATATTTCTGATATAATTTTGAGCAAATTATGTAAGGTATAAAAGAATTAATGCTGCATATATGACACTAATTTATAGCAGAAGTCATGACAGTAATTTCCTTTGGGGAGGAGAGAGATTAGTGAGCAGCAGAAACATAAGAGAGCTTTGCTAATGATACTTTATTTCTTAACCTAGATGATAGCCACAAGGATGTCTTCATTTTGTGTTGTACACTTGAGATTTGTGAATTTTTCTTTATATGTGCTACATTTAAAATATCTTAATTTTTTTAATGTTTATTTCTGAGAGAGAGAGCGACAGAGCATGAGCAGGGGGGGGCCAGAGAGAGAGGGAGACACAGAATCTGAAGCAGGCTCCAGGCTCTGAGCTGTCAGCAGAGATCCCAAGGTGGGGCTCGAATTCATGAACTGCAAGATCATGACCTGAGCTGAAGTCAGACACCCAACTGACGTAGCCACCCAGGCAACCCTAAATTCTTAAGAAGTTTCTCCTATAATTGCCTAAATGTATTAAGTGATTCATTTTACACTTATTCTAAGTAACTTTGAGTAGTAGCACAATGAGTGTTTGTTTTACTAAGCAGGGTTGACATGAATTCTCATTCTAACACTTTTCACTAATGGTGTATTTCTCCACATGTAACTCAACCTCTCTGTATTTTATTTTTGTTGTTGATAATATGAAATATCTTAAAGTTCCTTTCATACCTAAAATTTCAAAATAACATATGCCTAAATATTTTCAAATAAAACTCCTTGTTAAAATTATTTTTTATTGCATTCTTAAAAATATGGGCATTGCTCTAAAAAGTATATTTTAAGGGGCACCTGGGTGACTCATTCGGTTGAGCATCCAACTTCAGCTCAGGTCATGATCTCATGGTTTGTGGGTTTGAGTCCTGCGTAGAGCTCTGTGCTGACAGCTCAGAACCTGGAATCTGCTTCAGATTCTGTGTCTCTCTGTCTCTCTGCCATTTCCCTGGTCATGTTCTGACTGCCTCTCAAAAATAAATAAACATTAAAAAGAGCATTTTAAGTATATCTTAAGATCATTAATTCTAAAAAATACATAGAGATTCATTGATGAATCAAGCCAATGGGTGGTATTAGGATCCAATACTACCCTCAGAAATCATTGAAAAATCACAGCATAAAAGACCTATTCTTCTTTATCAAGTTTTTTTTTTAACCTTTACAATATAGTATACCAGGTAGGCCGAGGAGAAAGTTGCTAAGTGGTCATGTTTATATGATGATGTCTTAACAAGGTAACTAGTGCCCCAGAGGGCTAGTCCAGCATCCTCCTACTTAGTGGATAATTAACACATTTTAATATTTTCCAAATATTCATTATTATGGTGACTAGTTGCACTTGATTATCTAGCATCACTGAAGCTCTATTATCTGTCATCTGTAAATGATGGGCATGGCTCAGTTTAGCCAACAAAGTACTTTACTTCCAAGATTTTGACTTGTGATTAATCCAATTATCTCCTCTGCTATAAGGAGAAAAGATTATATTGGATGGTTTTGTTTCCTGCAGCAAAGTAATTTTCTGCATGACCAGCAATAATGTAATGTGGGGGATTTTAATAAGAGGCAATTATTTTTAAAATTAAACCTTAAACAGAATGCAGATTGTAATAATATGGCAGAGATGTGCACAAAATTATGAGTTACTTTATAAACTGTTAACCCTGCAGTGTGCTCTAGTATGAAATGATGCAATAAAGGAGACATAACTGAGACAGAAAAGATTTCTGTCTTCTAAAGTCCATAGGCAAGAGTGAGACTGACAAGGTGATACTCCCTTTCTATGGTATTCCATAACTTAATGGACTACTTTACTTTTATGTTTGAAATTAAGTTTTTTTTTTAAGACGGAAACATTGATGCAAAGGATACATGATAATGTATTTTTCTTACCAAAGAGAAAATGTTTATGTCTGAAGTTGATAAATGATCAATGAAAAAAGGTAAGTTTTAGCAAAATTAAGTCATCAAATGTGCTAGGGAAAAATAGAGCCTCCCCCACCCGCCTCCAGACCTGACTGCCATGGTAGGTAAATCATGAAGATGAACAATGTTGATTTCTGAAGGATCTCTGGAGCCTAGAGTCTAGGTTTAGGACAGAAAGCTATCACCAACTGAGAGCAGTGTATGTTCTTTCACAAGTTAGTCCTCTTTGGAAATTAGATTTCATATTTGAGAATATGTGAGGTGAGATTTTGAAAACAGAACAGAACAGAGAGCAACTAGAAAGATTTGAGAGAGAGAAACACACCCACAAGATACTTGGTTTGAAAGAAAACCTTGTCCATTAACACATAAACTATTTCTCATGAGTTTCATGGTTGCTTAGCTTATTTTTTGTGGCCCTATGACACAATTTCTTTCTTACCTCCATTGTCCTCAAACAGCACTTCAAAATTGTTAAAATCTAAATAAAATTTTGTTGTGTTAAAATGCTTCATTTCCAACATGCAAGTATACATATAACATCAATTTCAAAAACTCTTTAGATTACTTTCCAGTTGAGTAATCCCTTAATAGTAATTAAAAGTTAACATTGCTTATAATGTAGTGTATCTTCTGCTAAGTATTTCATATTTATATAACAGACCACAATGATGCCCATCTTGACCAACTTATTTGGAATTGCTGCATTCCACTTACACTCCAAAGACTTCTTACCCAGATTTCCTCACTCCCATAGCACTTGATAACATTCCTCTAAAATTAAAATGTTCTAACAGATCAGTGAAGACTTATGTTAAATGATGAGAATGTCACTGATCATAGAAACTAGCAAAGCCTCACTATACACCATTTGATTTTAATTTCTAGTTGATATTACTATTTAGAAATAAAAGAACATTTCTGAATGATCGTGGTTTGCAAACAAAACCATCATAGATTTGTTTCCTGCCTCAACTTCATGATCATTAAAATGATCAAAGCCTCTATTAGTCCTAGTACAGATGTTGCTTCTAAATTAAACTTCCATTTTATAGGTTGTTGAGTTCTAGTGAATATTATACAGAGCTCAACTACAACAACCATCTATCTTGTTTTCTCCTCTGATAAAAAAATCCTTTATCCTATAAAACAAAAGGAAAGTCTGAAGATCTGTGCTCCAGTACAATACAGAGTATTAGAATTTAGCTCTTTACAACATCAGTGAGCTTTGGATTCCCTCAGATATTTTTTGTGTGCTGAAGCTAGGCTTCCCCAGTGATTGAAAGAGAAGTTCTGTGCCAGACAAACCTGGAGAAGAAAGAAGATAAAGTTAAAGAGAAGATTAACAGGGAGACCAAGAAAGGGAAGTGGAATAAGGGAGGAAAAGAAGAGAAAAAGGACTTGCCCAGAAGCACTTTTTCTACTGGCCTCCAGGATTGGATTGGTGATCAAGAAAAAAAAAAGTTGAATCTAGAAGCTGAAAGAAATGTATTCATATAGCCTATGTGCAGTTTATTTAAAATATAAATAAAATACATGTTCATTTTATATGAAATATAATGTATAGTGTGTTAGATGTTGATAATGCTATGGAGTAAATTTAATTTTTAATGAATGTGTAGATAGTGGCTGAGGGAATGTTTGTAATTTTTCATTGGGTTAAACTTTATTATCTGTTATCAATTTTTTGAGTATTTGTCATCACTCAGTTTCTAAAAGAACTCTTTTATGTTAGTTTCAATTTGCATCTATTTTGCAAGAAGTGATCATAAGCATGTTATATGCTAAAGATCCATTTATGTTTCTTTTTCCTGAAGTCCTCATATTCTTCACCAATTTTGAAGTTGCATTATTTATTCTTCTTCCTCTCCATAATTTATAGACTTTTAATATTTATTAGTTTGCCTTTTTTCTATGATATAATTTCAATTATTTTTTTCTAGATCATCATTCACACTTTTGTCTCATTGGTGACTATTTCTTTCTTATGTGCTACTCTTCAACTTTCCAGAAAGGTCTACCTTAACCTTCAGTTCTACACGTCAGGATTTCTGTTCTTTTCTACTTAATGTCAGTGAAATCCTTCATCTAAAATCTTTTCTACATTGATCATAAAGCTTCAATTCCTAAAGAATAATTATGTTTTTATTCTATATTCCAAAATTCTGGGTTGATTTTTCTCAGGGTTAAAAATTTGGAAAAAGGGGCATCTGGATGACTCACTTAAGCATCAGACTGGCTCAGATCACCATCCCATAGTTCACGGGTTTCTTCAGCCTTGCATCAGGCTCTCTGCTGTCAGAACAGAGTCTGCTTCGGATCCTCTGTCCTCCTCTCTGTCTGCTCCTCCCTGGCTTGTGTGAGCTCTCTTTCCCAAAAATAAATAAACATTAAAAAATAAATAAAAATTAAAATCTGGGGAAAAATCAATTTCTCAGGGAGAAATTCTAGGGAGGAATTTCTTCACTTAAACACAATGTGAAGTTTTAAAGAGTTCATGCACTTTAATAGTTAGAAAATATTTTAAAACAGTTCAGAGGCAGGATGTTGAGGACACAGAATTGAAAAAGTTCACCTTGAATCACAAGTAAATATGGTCTTAAAAACAGGTGTCTGGACATATTCACCCTCATGTAATCCATCATTGCACCTGTTGGAGTTTGTATATGGAGTAATTGCTTGATTAACTGAGATAAAGTTGGGCTTTATCTCTTATAGTTTATAACATACATATTCTAAAAAAATCCAGAAAAATATCAATTTTCATTTATGTTATAAACAAATTTTAATTTCTTATGAGCTAAGTAAAAATAGCTGTTATACATTTGACATTGTCTTTACCTTTGTTTTCTTTATGATTTAAAATTAATCTAACAGACTGAATCATCATTCTATGATCTAAGAACTGATCAAATAATTTGGTTTCCTTTTTTTTCCCTACAGAATTCATTTTCTTCAATCCATGTTACCTTTGCCTTTAAAATATCTGCCAACTGAATAATCAAGGCCCCTTATTTAACATTCTTCTTATATTTGAGGTCAGACTCATGAAATATCAAAAGAAAGAAGGCACGATGATGGGTTAAAGTTATAAAAGAAAAATAAATTTTAAAAAGCACAAAGTCAGGGGGTCATGCCCCCTTTACAGCCTTTTAATATCATGTAAAGGTTATCTCACTAATTGTTAAGATGATCATAAAATGTGGCAGACTTAAAGAACAATGAGATATTCCAGGCATAGCCTGCTTGTTGTCTTCCCCATGACCTTTTCCTTCATATAGCACCTCCAATTTCTAACTGACATCAAGGCCAACTGAAATAAAAGATACATTTCTCGTGTTACTTTGAGTTCAGGAGCAGCATGTGACCAAGGGGACAGAAGCTGAAATATAACAATTCATCCTGAGAAATGTCCTACAGGCGTCCCAAGATCCATTTTTGCAACTTCTCCATTGCCCTTTGGAATTAGCCACATGATGGCCACAATTTCGTGTAGGACTATGAGGTTAGAAGCTATAAGGAATGTGATAAGACAAGAATTGGGAAACAGCCTTGTTCATGGTCAACTTGAATAACTATATGTGACTATTACTGTCACAGTGAACTCAACTTCTACATTTTAAGCCATTATTTTTATGTCTCTGGAATTCACAGCCAAACATTGTCCACACAAATATAGGAGATAGTACCTGCAATGCTACTTTGCAAAACAACCTAAATATAAATTATGGATGTGACTTATGGAAGTAGCAGGCCAGTGAGAGGTAGAAACATACCTATCACAGGCTGGAAAACTGGTGAACTTGTTAGGTTTTAGTGGATAGATAAGTCATTGGCTTTACCTTAAAAGACAATCACACATCATTTCAGGTATAATAATAGGAAAATGAGGAGGTTATTTTTACAATTTTCATTGTGTTGACTGGTTTTAGGTTTTTCAGAAAAGTCTTACAAAAGATAAATTAATTTAGGGTTGGGAAAATGGAGCATAGATAGAGAAAGAAGACAGAGCTTGTTAGAGGAAATTTTCTCTACCTAGAATCTACAAACAGCACCTATGTAGACTTTCAAGTTTGAAATATTGGCGTCACCAGTTTTTAAGTTTATTTATTCATTTTATTTTGAGGGCTGGGGAGAGAGACAGAGACAGAGAGAGAGAGAGAGAGAGAGAGAGAGAGAATGAGTGGGGGAGAGGGAGAGAGAGAGAGAATACCAAGCAGACTCCAAACTGTCAGCACAGAGCTAGATGTGGTCTCAAACTCACGAACCATGAGATCATGACCTGAGCCAAAATTGAGAGACAATTCATTAACCAACTAAGCCATTAAGATGCCCCTCTGGCATCACCTTCACCTCAAACTGAAACTTAGGAAGGAGTCATAACTTAGTAGACTTGTGTCCTTGTCTATAAGGACCATGATCTTGCTGACACAGATGGTGGCTACTATATCATAAGGAAAAAGGGACAGAACTGTAAGGGTAGGGAGAAAAAAAATAAGAGATGTCACTCGCACTTTAAAAATTTTGTATGGGAGAAGGCTTTGCCTTCATTTGCATATACAATTGGCAAATAGGATGGTACTATATTTTTCATGGAATTTATTGTTAAAAAACTTCGTTTGACATATAATTAAAAGCCTTAAACAAGCCTCATGGCTAGATGACACTAACAGGAAATGGGCTAAAATTTTTTACAGTCCTCAAATTTTCTGCAGTTCTCAAGAATGCCTTTCGCTACAATGTGTATCTGAGATAAGGCAGCCGTGGAGAGCTACTGAATAACACACATCTCTTCCCCTCTCTCCTATGTCCCCACTGACAAATCCAGGGTCACAGTGGGCAACAGGGAAAGAAGATCTTCCCAAAGAGAAGAGTCATGTTCTTTCGTGGTACGCTAGCTAGGAAACTTGCTATATAGCCAGAGCAGTCTTTATTTGTCACAGTGAACATTAATTTCTTACCCCTATTGGCTATCAGCTAATGTATTTCTCATACTCTTCTTCTCCTAATAGAATATCTATTCTCATACCATCAGTTTATTGGGCGTACATGAACAGGCATCTAGTATTTCAGTTTGTAGATTTCAGGACCAGTCTCAGCCTTATTTGGATCTTTTGGGAAGAATTCCATGTTACTCAGAGATCTTTAATGTTTAGCCATGAATGGATGTCATTAGACTTCCTTCCCTGAAGGAAAGGAGGAATGTGTTATATATTCAGAAAGACAAGGGGCACCTGGATGGTTCAGTCGGTTGGGTGTCTGACTTCAGCTCAGGTCATGATCTCACTGCTCGTAAGTTCAAGCCTCATATCGGGCTCTGTGCTGACAGCTCAGAGCCTGAAGCCTGCTTCTCCATCTCTCTCTATCCCTCCCCTGCTCATGCTCTGTCTCTTTCTTTTCTTCAAAAATAAATAAAACATTTAAAAATTTTTCAGAAAGAAAAAAGAAAGACAAATATCTATTTAAATGTTGGTAGCCTAAAAGAGAGGCCATAGTAGAGATTGTTTTTAGCCTGTCACAAAAGCCACTCTCCCGACCTTTAGATGACTGATTTCTTCCTAAGTATGTAGGCACATGGAAAAATGACAATGGCATTTATAGAATTTATCATTTCTAATTAATATAACTTCTATAATTATGAATTGTGTCATCTTTATGTTCTCATATTATAAGCCTTCTTCATACATTTTTGATACCTGACCTTTATTATATATATGATTTACCTTTTGTCTTTTTCTGTAGGATGTCTTTTTATTCTCTTGAGTGTGTCCTATTATAGACTAAATTGTGTCCCACCTAAATATATATGCCGAAGCCCTAACCTGCCATGTGACTGCATTTGGAGTCTAGTTCACAGATTAGGGCTTTCGTGTACATTGCCTATTGGTCAGTATGTATTCAATAGCTATAAGGCAGGTTTAGTATATTCATCTGCTTCCAACCTAAACTATCCTGTTCCAACTAAAACCATGGATTGCAATAACTTACATTGTGAGTGTTCCCAAAGATGAGCAAACATTATAATAATCTTTAGCTGGATAAAAGAGTGATGTCTTGCAAAATGACTAGTATGTGACGCCGAACATCACATGATCACAACTGAGCCAATGATTTGATATACAAGTGCTTTGGATTACAAGCATGTTTCCAGAATGAATTGTGCTTGGAAACCAAGGTTTTACTTTATCTTTTTCTGACATAACACATCCTTATGTGAGGAGACAGACTAAATTAGTCCCTGAAGGTTTTAACCTAAGCCAATACATTTCAGATTCTTAGTTTTTATTTTTAGGATAGTAAGTAATAATTAATGACACAGTAATAATTACAGGCTTTTCCCATTGCAAAAACCACTTGAGCAGACAAAATTCAATAATAGGATTATGAGGATGCTCAGAAAATTATAGTAATTTTATTCTGTGTGTGTAAATTCTTATGCTGAGAACAGGCAAATAAATATGATCATGACAATATGTTATGGAATATCAGGGAAAAGAAAACAAAGACAGAAATATAATATATTTTGTTTTCTTCCAGAAAAGGCAACAATAAATATATCTACAGTTTAGAATAATATGACAAGGAATAATTCTGAGAACATTTACTTTACTTTCATTTTGTTTAGTCTCAGAATAAACTATTTAACAAATTTAAAAAATAATAGAACTTAGCTTTAAATTTACAAAGATTTTACAAGGATTTCACATTGCATAAAAAAGTGGCCAAGGAAACAGATCTTTAAAATGAAATTTAATTGCTTGAAAATAGATGAGCTTTGAAGAAGTAATTAAATTGACACTGAAATTACTCTTCAAAAGTTCATATCTTTATAGGAAAGTACATAATACAATTCATACCACTAAGACTTAATCTTCTGAAACACCAGTGGAGAGATAAAGCTTTTAGATGGCAAGCAGAATATTGGAGGTTCTCAGCGGTGTAAATTTCTAACTGAGCTCCAGCAGAAGTTGGTGAAGGCAATCATTGTGAAGAGATGCTTAGGAAATACCTTACCCTCTGCAGAACTGACGTTCCTCAACATCAGCTACTTTTTGTTAAATAGGTTGTTAATGTATTGCCCTCGTCAAAAGCTCTACAAATGTAATATCATGACTATTTTAAAATATGTCCATCAGAGGTCTGTGCCATTTATTCATTTCTTAAGAACATCTACCATCCGCTCTAATTTCATTTTTTAAAGTTTATTTATTATTAATTTTTAAATGTTTATTTATTTTTGAGAGAGACAAAGAGCATGAGCATGAGCAGGGAAGAGAGATTGGGAGACAGAATCCAAAGCGGGCTCCACGTTTCAAGCTGTCAGCACAGGGCCTGATGCAGGGTTCAAAACCACAAGCTGTGAGATCATGACCTGAAATGAAGTTGGACGCTTAACTGACTGAGCCATCCAGGTGTTCTTAAGTGTATTTATTTTTGAGAGAGAGAGAGTGTGTGCATGAGCAGGTGAGGGACAGAGAGAGAGACGGAAAGAGAGAATCCCAAGCAGGCTCCATGCTCAACATGGAGTCTGATGCAGGACTTGATCCCTTGGACTGTAAGATCATGACTTGGAGATCATAACCTAGCTGTTCTCAAGATTTAGTCACTTAACCTACTGAGCCACCCAGGTGCCCCTCAAAGGTCTTATAAAGAGATGTTTGGTGATGTTACAGCATCTTCATCAGTTCTGTGTGCTTCTGAGTCAGATTACCGCCTGCAGATCAACTAACTTCCCGTGTAAAAAGGGATAGTAGATACAATTTTAAATGAGATGAAATTGTAGAAAGATTTGAAGTGACTTTAGAAAGTTATATGGCAGCAGAAGTGAGGCTGGATACCAGAAATTCTGATCACAGTCAGAGCAAACTTTTGTAATACTGTAATGACTCCCATTTTGTCCCTCCGCAGGAGTGTTATAAGAATCAAAATAAAACAGTACATGAAGACAATATTTTTTTCAGTCCAGGAAATGTCCCTTAATTATAAAGAAATTTTTGCATGAAGGTTAGAGTGGTTGGCCCAGATCATAACAGCCTGAGACAGTACAGCTGGGAAAGAACTTTACTTTCTGACTCTACATTTAGTTCTCACTCATTATTCTGTCACTGGCTTAGAAATTATTGATAGAATATTTACATTGCTTAAGTCCTTTGCAAACCTTCTGGTCACAGACTGTCGGCCATAGACCCTGCCTTCAAAGATTCCCACCCCCCACAAAACTTATTTTATTTTCATCATTAGAGGTAAAGTACAGTTACTAAGACATTATATATGGTATTCTTTTATCTATATTGGTACTATGTTTTGATCTCCAGAAAGTTCACATTCAATCATAGATTTTTTCCCCTGCATCATGCAAAATACAATATCTTTAAATTGGTTGTATTTTCATGTTTTATTTTTAAAATCAAGGATGTCACTCTAGATTAAAATATTCCCTGATGTCTACAATTCCATGAATAATTACTTTAGTTTAGTCAAGTTTATGTTTTTAAATTACATTATTCTAAGAATGATTTAGTCATAAATAATGCTTTTCTGTAGTATGAAGACCTGAGTCCACTCTTCTTTCATAGAAAAAAAAAGCACTACTGTGAGCATGGGTTACATAGAAGCTAATAAGAGAGAAAAGTGTCTTCCTTGTGATACTTTATATTCTTGTGGAGAGATAGTAAACAAGAAAACAAACAAAAGGGAGGTTGAATTGTATTTTTTTCTAAAGTAGCATTGTGTTTATTTCTAATGTAAGGAACCAAGACACCTCTTCCTCATAAACACTCAGTACAATATTTACCCATCCATCTCTCAACAAGAAACTTAAAGACCAAAGTTGCCAACTATTTCTTATGCCAAGGTAGAACTTCTGAAATAAATGAGCTGATTCACACAAAGTAAGCCTAGCCACTGAAGTATCAAGTTCTACAAATGATAATTTCATTTTTTTCCTGAATCAGAAGATTCAAGATGAAAGTAGAATGTAACAATAGGAAAATATTTTTTTTGTTGTTGTTGAGATGTGTCTGAAATGAGAGGATAAAATACAACCTTTATGCTCATGAGTGAGGAAATCACCCCAGTGACCACTGAATGGCCATCACCACTGACAATCTTTTTATTTATTTATTATTTATTTGTTTGTTCATTTATTATGAGAGAGTATGGCTAACATGAGTATGAGAGGGAAGGGGAGGGGTGGGTTGGAGGTAGAGAATCCCAACCAGGCTGCACACTGGAAGTTCAGAGTCCAACAATACAGCTGTAACTCATGACCCGAACTGAAATCAAGAGTCGGACACTTAACTAACTGCCTCACACAGGTGCCTTAGCCCTGGCCATCTTTATACTCCCTGCCAAAGTTGGCAGAGACTAGCTATGTAAGAATTCCATTTTCATCAAGTAAAAATCTAAAGCAGCTAAGTCTCAAGAAGGTGAAGGATTAAAACCTTTCCTTCTAAGAATGGAAAGAACTTTAAGAAAAATAAAAATGATGTCAGACATTAGAGGATTAAAGAACCTGGAAGGAGGGACGGCTGGGTGGCTCAGTCTGTTGAGTTCAACTTCCACTCATGTCTCGATCGCACGGTTCTTGAGTCTGAACCCCACATTGAGCTCTCTGCTGTCTGTATGGAGATTGTTTTGGATCCACTGCCAACCCCGCCCCCCCTCTGTCCCTCCTCTGCTTGCACTCTACCTAAAAAATAAATAAACACTAAAAAAAAACACAGAAGGAGGTGTTTAGACATACTGAGGAAAGAGAAATATTGGGAAAAAAAGGTCATCTTCAGCTTAGAAGCCGGTGCAGTTTGCCAGAAGAGGTTTCATCAACAGTCTTACTCAAATAAGCCTGAACCACTCTGTCTAATAAGGAGCCACTAGACTTATGTGACTATTTTAGTTTATATTTATATTAACTAAATTTTTAAAAGTTTAAATTTTAGTCCCTAAGATATATAATTTATACTTTGAGAGCTCAGCAGCTACATGAGGCTCATGACTACCAAGTTGAATTGTGCAGATATAAAACATTTTTTTCCTTGCAGAAAGTTCAATTAGACAGTGTTAAGCTAGTTTAATAAGAGAAAAGGGGAAGAAGAAGGGGAGATAAGAGTTTTTCCAGTCTCGAGTTCATAAAACAGGATTTTTTCTGCAGAGAATTAAATACATTTTTCATTAATAAAACATAAATCATAAGGTTATGAGTAAAGGAATATGTAATTGGATTTTTAGCCAAAGGCAAGATTATGGCCTTTTATATCATTCTAAGTAACTTTGAATTTCTACTTTAGACCAGAGCATATTTCCACAACGCTCATGTAAGTAGGATTCTATGAGAACTTAATTGAGGGTAAAACAGAGAAGAAGGAGTTGAATGGACAAAATAATCATGAGAAAGAATGTCTTCCATATCTATAATTTCACAGACCATTCACATGACCATATTACATCTCCAAAGACACATTCTAAAAATATACTTAAATGTATTTTAAAACCCAAATTGAAATGAAATATCTGCCTGGATAGATTTTCCCCTCTTTTATCCAACTAGTAGGAGACCATAGACCAGATTTTAAAAAGATCAGTTGTAAGGGGTGAGTCCCTAAAGTATTCTAATTGAAAGAATGTGTTGGATAGCCGTTTGCTCAAGAAAGATCACTTAGCGTGAAGGATAAATTTGAAAAGATTACGTAGAAGCAAACTGTTTTGAAATTCTTTTCAGTCATTCATTCATAAATGATGATATATTTAGTTAAATCAGGACATTATGGCAGAAGCAAAGAATATGAAGTTCAGAAAATGTTAGAAAATAAAATTGTAGAATATGACTTATAGGAAATGTGTGTAAGGAAAGGAGAAAGTCTAACATGCATACCCTTTTGAGCACTCGATTTTGCCATGGAATTTCCGGAAATAGAACATTTTATAAAAATGATAAAGTATTATGGTAAAATACAATCTTTTATTTTAAAAACAATATTATTTTAATCATTATAAATATTCTAGTAGAAAACTAGGTAGTTATTCTCACATCCCACCTCTCTCCTCTATCCCAGGCTAACCCAAATAAGATAAAATTGTCTTCATTTCATCATCATCATCATCATCATCATCATCATCATCATTATCATCATTATTATGTTAACCTCTACTGAAGACATTAATGTATGTGCCAAATAAGAATGAAAGTCTGGGTCTCTACGAGCGCTTTGCATCACAGCAGTGCAAAATATTTAAAATAATATGTTTGATCTTCCTTTGGTTATCGACCCAAGATTTGGGTCTCTTGCCTATTCTTTAAAGGTCAGCTGCAGTACCTGAGATACTGCATTCATTTGTCTGTGTCCTCTCCAGTCCCAAATTTCTATCAATTGATTACTCAGAATAGTTTAGGTCTCTCTTTTGTCCTGTCTGTTTCAACCATGGTCTCAAGCCTTTATGTTTTATTCCCCAAAAGATTTATCTAGATAGTTTTTTAACCTCAGGTTATTCCCTTCCAATTATGGGAGTGGGGAAAGATCCTTTCTGACTTCTCCCACCCCAATTGTAGTTTGAAAGTTCCTGGTATGTTTTCTGTAGGTATCAGTGTTAACACTAGGACTTTCTATGACACATATGATTTCTTAAACATGAAACCTGTTTAAATTTACCAGATATATTTCCTGGTCAATTCTGACATGTCAGTTTAGCATACAGACAAACATTAAGTCCCCTACTATCAAGCGAACTCTTGGTGACAGCTATATTAGAACTTCTAGAATTAGCAGGCATGACCCTGTTTGGTATGACAGCCCACAGAATCAACAGCTATAACTGTTTGTTCCTTTAGGAGAATAGAATTACAGATTTTTTTTTTGGTTCTTTCTGATGCCACTGATTATACTTCATCAAGCCTGAATTTGCTTAAGTATAATCGGTGTTTCCTCAGCTGGTGATCTATTTTTTCTCTGCAAATAACTAATTATATACACTGTTGCACTCTTGGAAACCAGAGTATATTAGACCACATGATTTATTTGTGGCTATGATCCGCCTATTTATATTTACTGGTATTTTAAGTCATTTGTTTTCCTAACGAGGTTTTTAATTTTCCTTTTAACACCAGTTTACTGAATATGAATTGCTTTTTTGCTTCTTTTATTTGCACACATTATTTAGGTGGCAATTGAATGTGTACAAATATGCTTTTTATAAAGTCCAGATTTCTTTATTCTCATAAAGTAGTAAATCACAACACATTAGTGATATAAAATACCTATGATATCACTGCATTCTCTCATTATAAAATAAATTACATTTTTTCATTTCTCTTTTTGCATTAGGTGTACAGATCTCCCTTTTATAACCCTTATGTATCCAACGAGCTTATTCTGAGGAGTAAGGGAGATAGTACTAATAAGAACACTGAAAATTATAAAACATACATACTAAGATGTGCACACATGTATGTGTGAATGAGTTTGTGTGTGTGTGTGTGTGTGTGTGTGTGTGTGCATGTGTGATGTGCAAAAACTGAAGCCTACGGAAGACAATTTAAAAGGGGGTTGTAGGGTCAGTTTGCTATATCGGACCCATTAAAACTAAACAAAAGGCAGAATATGGGCAAGTTCTTATCAAAGTAATTCCACAAGAGAGAAAGTTGTTCTCTCTAATTGAAATTACCAAGTATCAACACCATTTAAAAGATTTTTCTAATCTAGAAAAGATACTTATTCTTTTCTCCCAAAATACTCTTTTAATTGTTTCAAAAATTTATAACTGACTACTACATCTACTTCTAGATTTGCATGTAAATAAAACCATAGACTAGACTTCATGTAGCAATGTGTGAAATTCTGGACACACAAAGAATTGCCACTAAGTAAATATTTATGGGAAAGTATGTGTCCTGATCATAGAAATATTTAAAAAGATACTAAAGATCAAATCAAGTTTGGTGATTTCAGTGACCAAATGGAATTTGGTCAGAGGATATTAAACTCCTTGATATTAAGTATATTGAAAACATGTATGTCAATCAACATTATAATTTTGTGCCCCTGTTTGAAAGTTGTAAGCAATATAATATATATGTTGTGTAAACATTCAAATTAACCTAATGATTTCTCTCTTTTCATCTGTGGTCAGGTAGTAAAATTTCAACTTATGTTAAGTATTCAGGTCATCTGGCCGATTATATTTATTTCTTCATATCCTAAAATCAATTCATCTGTGTTTAATTTGTGCTAGATAAACTTTCCATTTTGTGGGAAAACTTTCTGACAATTCAACAAAATTAGTTATCAATCACATTCCATCCATTCCTGTAGTGGTTGGTATTGGTGAAGAACAGAAAGAGGAATAAGGCTCTCTTCAAAGTTTGTTCCCTTTATCTTGTCCAACATAAGCATTAGGCACATCTGCAAAGTGGACATGGGCATCAATGACATGGACATCAACTACCCATATCTAAACTCAGCTTAATTTTGCATGTATTAAATTCTTTGTTTTCTCAGTTTTATAGACCACCACCTTGTTCCTTGTTACTTTAGCTTCTATTCTCCATTGGTCCCCTTGGTTTAATAAACCTATTATAGAATGGCTTTGATTCACTCGTTCTCTTATGTATTTCCCATATCTGACTGGAGCCAGCTGTTGACTACTCTGCAATAGACAAGCCTCAAATTTCCCCCCAAACCATACTATGCCATCCTGCTCTCAATGCTCATCTGATGGTGAAACTGGATCATAAGACATTTTAAGATTTTTTTAATTTTTTAATGTCTTTTATTTATTTTTGAGAGACAGAGACAGCACAAGCAGGCGAGGGTCAGAGAGAGAGATACAGAATCCGAAGCAGCCTCCAGCTCTGAGCTAGCCGTCAGCACAGAGTCCGGCATGGGGCTTCAACCCACGAACTGTGAGATCATGACCTGAGCCAAAGCCGGACACTCAACCGACTGAGCCACCCAGGCACCCCTAAGATGTTTTATTAACATTTAATCATTACTAATGACTTTATTAAAAAAAAACTCTGAAATTTGCTTCTGATAATTTTATTCCTGATCCTATTTAATGTTTATATTTGTTTTTTTCTTTTGTATATTGAAAATAAATCTATTTTTATTTAATTAGCTGAACCAATGTTTACTGACCATCTCCTATTTCTAAAACATTGCACTAGGTGCCATGAGAAATATAGATGTGAATAAATCATGTTGCAATTCAAAATTATAGACACATTATCCAGAGGGAATTAAATAAGGGTCTAGAGAAATGTCTGAACTGCCATGTTTATTGCAGTATTTTTCACAATGGCCAAGATATGAAAACAATATGTGTTCATCCACAGATGAATGGATAAAGATGATATGGTAATTATGTACAATGGAATATTATTCAGCCATGAGAAAAAAGAAAATCCTGCCATTTGCAACAAATAAATGAAACTTGAAGCATTATGCATGTTTCATTAATTGAATTATCAAACTTATTAAGAAAAGGAGACACAGGTAATAGTCCAGAACATTGGAATCAAGAAATTTAGTTGCCCATCATAATTCCATTAGTAATGAGTTAGGTAATACGTATAGATTATTGAACATCTTCAGGCTCAGGTCTTTTCTTATATAAAACTAGATATTGTTATATATTGCTGTTTCTTGTCCAGATGAATTATTAAAGAATCTCTTTTAAAAAACTATCTTTGGAAAATACTTCCTATTCTATTTACTGAATTGGAGAATCACAATATATTTATGTTTTTCAAGAATCTAAAACTCATAAAATATTTTTAAAGTATATATATTTTTTCATTTATCACAGTATTTGAAATATATACAACAGAGAAATACTTTTCTCCTTGTATCTTCTACTAATGATATCTAGTAAAGTCAATCTTCTGCTAAAATACCTAAGAAAATGTTGAACAAAATCTTACCAAAATTACTTCCATATCTAAAATATTGCAATTGATCAAGATGGTTAATCAAAGACAGCTTCTTCTGTTTTAATTATTTTTTAGTGTAGTTTTTCATTTGACTTAAAAAAGGGAAGAAACATACTTCTAAAACTTCCCTATATGCCCACATCCCACAGCATTCCAGAAGAATGAATGAACAATGAAGTTCTTTCAAGGTGTATCAGCTAAAGCAGGTTATATCTATAGTAACCTGAACTATGAAGGTATGAAGATATTAAGAAATCAATAAAGATTTTCATAGAACAATTAATTTTTTGTTATATTTAGATAGAAAAAATAAAAAAATAAAAAATAATTGTAATTTGCAAGTATATGAAGTTCATAAATAAAAGTCCAAAAATTCTTAAAGTATTTCAGCAGATTATAAAAGTTCTCATTTAAAAGCTCTGCTAAACATTGAGAAAAACTCACATGTAAAACTCATTATTCCAAATACGGTAAATTCAGAAATGTCAGTGATACCCACATGATTTGGATGACTAATCATAATATTTAAGGTGAATTAGACAGGGATGAATGTGCCCCTAAACAATAAGGATGTCCAAGGAGGTTATTAAATAAAACAGAAAAGATTCCCTAAAATCACCTTCACAATAAAGATATGGAGATGAATTGGCCACTGGCTATTTCTTATTCCTCTTTCCAACATTCAGATGAGGCTTCAGACATGGAACAGAATAGAATCCACACATAGCAATGCTGTTGTGTATGCATAATGTGATTTATAAAACTTTCTTCAAATGACAGTGAGAGGGCTCAGCATAAGGGTAATTACAAGCAGGATCCTCTAAAGAATTTACAAAGACAGGAAGCCTAGGACTCAGAATGAATGGGTCCATCAATAACACAAATAACACCATGTGGGACCACGATGTACAAATTACAAGGCAGAATGGACTTATTTAACACATCTGGGAACTTATCCAGGAATATTTTATGTTTTCTCTGAAAGAACATTTAATGTGCATAGAAAATAGGGCAATTTTCATGTCAAAGTCTTAAATAGTAGGAACATTCAAATGTCATGAAATTACGCCTCGTCTAAAGCTAAAATATAAAATGGCCTTCCAATTTTTTGACTAATGAAGTGTATGTGGTCTGTTTCTTATTTTCATTGATCGATTCTTATAATAATGGCACTCATTTTATGTATTATCAGAAATTATAGTGATTGTATCACAGTTGCAGAATATTATATTCATTCAATTACAATATGCAATATCTAAATTTGTTCAATATTAAAGTAAATGCCACAAATATTAAAGGTTAAAATATTGCCTTTTCTTTCATTGCTGCTTATAAATCAAATTAAGAAATAATTTTATTCCAAATTTAGAAATAACCAATTATTTTTCTTTTGTATATCACATTTAAAGTGTTTGCTTTCATATGCATAGATCTCGATGAATGTTTCTTAATGAGTAAGTATGATACTTTCAGTGAACTTGGCCATTTTGTAAGACTTTGAGACATGCCTATCGTTCCAAAAAAATTCTTTATCTGTCTTTTATGTAGGACTTGACAGCCAGTGTCACTTCATACAATTCAGGTTGCACACTCAAAATCTGAAGGGAAAATCTTCACATGAAATGAACTAGTTTCCTACATTTCTGTGCACCTTGTCAGCCTACAACTTGTAGTCATGTCTGTAAACCCAGAGATGTATGTTTCTGTGCAGAGTGAGGGGATTGCCAGGTGGATCGTAATAGTTTCTGTTGTGGCCATTACCATATGCCATGTCATAAACACTTAGTGCTTTAGACAGAAAGGTGAAGGGGTAAGGGCAGGGGGAAATAATAGAGTGAGGAAAACTATGCAAAGGACAATAAAGATAAAAAAGCGGCAAAAATACCAACAACCCTGTTCCCATAATTGTGCACATATAAAAGGAATTTATATGTCAAATGTGTCTGCTTATTGACTTCTCCCATTTAGGAACTGGTGTTCATGTTATAAAAAAGAAAGAAATTGATTATCTCCATAACAGTATAAAAAACTTATTTTAGCTATGAATTATTTCCTTGAATTTAAAATTGCTTTTTTGGTGGGGGGGCCTGGGTGGCTCAGTCGGTTAAGCCTCCGACTTCGGCTCAGGTCAGATCTCACATTCGTGGGTTCTAGCCCTGCGTCAGGCTCTGTGCTGACAGCTAGCCAGAGCCTGGAGCCTGCTTCCACTTCTGTGTCTCCTTCTCTCTCTGCCCCTCCCCCTCTCATGCTGTGTCTCTCTCTGTATCAAAAATAAATAAAACATTTAAAAAATTTTTAATAAAATTGATTTTTTTTATACATTTACGTTTTCTAAGTCTTCACATGTCCTGCTGAGATTACATTTCTCAGTCTACAGTTGGATTTCCATTCCCACTTTGATAATCCATATATCTAAAGGCTACTTGATAATTAACTGTTTTTTTAATTTACTCTTCTTTCTCCATTTTATATATCAAAATATAACATAAACCTGAGGAACTGTCAGAGACATGTCCTTTTTCTGCCATATCCAATGAGCCGCTGCATTATCGCTGAATTACAGCTCAAGTTTACTTCTCCTCTCCACCTCAAGTATCATAGTCTAAGATTACAGCCATCTTGCTTCCCACCTGGATCACTGATCTAGCCTTCAATGGGTATCCCTGTATCCAGGATTATACAGACCCAGTAACCTATTCCATACTCAGTGATTTTAACAACAGCAGTAGGCCTTGAGCGCTGGTCCTTTGCTCAATATCCTTCACTAACTTTCAACCACCTTCAAAATAAAGTGTGTATAGAAGGAAGATACTAAACCAAAATATTTTCATTTCAGGGAATTTACAGATGCTACATGATTTAAGGATTCATTAGCCAAAAAATAGAAAGTATTCCATCCTCTTTGAGGGGGGCAGAATTTGTCTGATGATGGGAAAGTCATTGCTTTGTTATGAATATCAAGATAGCATTGGAGTAGCATACTAAAGTTGAGGCAAGAAAATACCCTAAAAGTACATGCTCTTGATATTTTGGTTAATTTTTTTTTTGAGGAGAGAGGAGGAAGATGTCTCAGAATTTCCAAAGTGGAGTTTTTCATATGTTTGGGTAAAACCCTAGTTGTCTCAGACCATAGAGTTCTGTTGTTGTTTTGTTTTGCTTTGCTTTGTTTTTCATTGCTGCTTAAGTCTATAAGGCAGCTGGAAAAGTATAGAGCTTCAGAGAGCTTTCAGCTGAAAGAAGAGAGCTAAATGGATATGATGTTGATTTCTAAAAGATGATGGGATAGGGGGAGAAAAAGAAAAGACAAAAGTTTAGATCTATATTCTATCTTTTTTCCCAGACCTAGCCAAAGGTTTGGTTGAAAATCAATTGGTTATTGGACTAGGAGGTTGATTTCTCTCGTCCACCCCTGCAATGCTAAAAGAAGGTGCTCTTCTAAAAGATTCCTACAGTTTCCCTAACAGGAAGTCTATCTAATGTGATGTCTGAGCATAAGAATGTTGATGCTGAGAAAAGTACTTATTATATAGAGGGGCCTGAAATAGTTCCCCTCTTTCTCCTTAGACAAGACACAACAAATAAACTACAAAACGGTCCTTTTTGCCCCCATGGGGCAAAGATAATAGAGCTGAGAATGCTGAATAGAAGATGATTAGGAAAAGTCTACATTAGGAAAAATGGGATGAGTAGATAGATACATGGACAAGGAAGGGCCACCACTAGGGTGTGGAAACACAGGCATATTTATGACAACTACAGGGAATCATTAGGCATTGGCCATGACCCACAAGCACGCTTTCTGTGATAAAAACCTATCACTGCTTCTGTGACCATCGAGAGGTTCTAGGACCAGTGTGGGACAATGTAGCACTTCCCAGTGATATGAGAAAACCCAGAGACCTTGATGCCATTTGGAAAGGTAGATCACAATAAAAGGACTCTTGAGAGGTAAGAAACCATGAAGCATCAAGTAATTCACAACCTAAGAAATTTTTCATTGGCACAATCAAATGTACTCACAGTTTCTGATAAAATATATTTATTATTTAAAATATCACATTTTTTGGTACTTCTGACATATAATATAAATATTTTGACTTCACTCCAAGGTCAGACTACGTACAAGTTATTTCAGTTGTTAAAGAACATCTTAATTGAAGTTCTGTGCTGGGTACTAGGGGGTTTAACAGGGAGCAAAACAGCACTGATCATCCATAGCTAGTTCGTGGAATATCAGAGAGCACAGAAAATGAACCAGTTAAGTAAAATAAGGTGTGAAAATTGTGTGTGAGAGCCCAAAGCAGAATCACTGGGCCAGATCAAGAAATGTACAAATTAAGGCTAATAATGTGTTACTTTTCTGCATGCATCCAACACACTAGCTATAGTGAATTTCTTAGCATGTCCTAGTATTACTAAGGTCTCAAACTTTCATGCATTGCTCCTTATGCAGAACTATCTTTATTAGTTTCCTGTTGCTGCTCTAACGAGTTAACACAAATTTTGTAGCTTAAAACAACATACTTATTATGCTATAATTCTGAATGTCAGAAGTCTCGAATGCAGGTGTTGGTACAACTGAGTTTGAACTGGAGGATCTAGAAAAAAAAATCCGCCTCCTTGGCTTTTCCAGCTCTGGGAGGCCCTGTACCTGCTTTGGCTAATGGGGCTTCCTCCGAGGGCCCCAACCCCTGCTTCTGCCTTCACATTTCTTTCTCTCTGACTAGAATTCTCACCTGCCTCTTATATGATCATTGTGACTACATTGGGTCTACAACGATATTCTGGGATATCAGTGGTCCCATGTCATAGTCCTTACCTTAATCACATCTGCAAAGTCCCTTTTGGCATGGAAGGTAAACATATTAGCATGTTTCAGAAATGGTAATTTTTGAGGAGGTGAGGGATAGTATACAGCCTAGTACACACTGCAGAAATCTCCATATGTATCTTTGTAGAATTATTTTTTTAGACTGGACAATAAAAGGAAAATGAAGTAGGTAGATAGGGAATGAGCAAAGAAAAGATCATGGGAAGGAAGAAAGGAAATAGAAAAAGAAGGAAGAAAGGAAGCAAGTCAAGCTCAGATTACTAGAGTATAAAAAAGTAACATTTATCAATGAATTGTTAAAAATAAGCATGCAGAATAGCAGAGGTTATACTTATTTTGAAACGGAAATTTCAAATGACTGCATTTGATTCCATGTGGCCATAAGGAATTATTCAAAGTGTCCATATGTCACCTTCGGAACATGTCTAAAGCATTCTTTTATTTCTCTAGCACAGGAGCTGTACCAATAGCAGCTGGATCTAAGAAAATGAGAAATGTAAGATGTCCTGTAGAGTATTCTTAGCTCTGCAATATTATTCCTCAATTTGTCCTACTGAGTCAGAATTACTGACCCTCAGGGCATGGTGATAGATCTATTATTTAACATTTTACATAGCAAGGTCTAATAAGTAAAACCTGCCACCTAACATAAAAGACTTTCCTTGTTAAACCTAAATATAATGTCTGCTTATAGGATATTATCTAAAACATGACTCTTACTAAATAAAAAGTCATATATATCTCTATATTTCACCTACAAAACACACAGATGGTCTCTAGCACTAAGTAGGAAAGTAATAGCTTCTGATTGCATACAATATTTGTTCAATATGTCTTTCTTTTTTAAAAATTTATACCATATAGGTACTCAATCACCGGTTATATGTATACAATTTTCTCCTAAAATACAGTTTTTATTGAAGAAGTCATTTACTGTTGAGATTATATATGTCTCTGATATATCTTTCTTTTAGTGACCCTTAGGAAAAGGAACTCTTCATTTATTTCCTTATTGAAGGAGAATCCAGCAAATACTTTCAGTTGATTCATCTTAGAAATATCTGTACTCTCATCTGGTATATAGCAAATCACCCACACAGACTAATTTGTTTTAATGCTCTTCCCTTCAACGTTGCAGCAATATTTTCAATTACTTTTAAAGCAGTATTTGCTGAGAAAGAATTGCACTTCACGTTATCGCCATATAGTTTTCTAGACATTTCTGCTTTTCACCAGAGGAGGAAGATCAAGCACCTCTCCACTGACATGTAAGGGTCTGTATGATGCTGTTATATATTAAACATGAAATGTAAATCTTTTCATTGAATTGCTGGTGAGATACCCATTACACCTCAATGGGGACAAAGGCTTTCAGGGTCGAGTCTTTCAAAGCATTGTCAAGACTTTCGTATATTTTGTAAATCTTTTAACATACAAACAACCACATCAGCACCAACCTTTCAGTTGTCTACTCCAAACTTCAGTGGTCTTTCAGTCAGATGAATTTAAAGTCTTTCAGATCAGAAGATAAAAGGGTCAAAATACACTAACTCTCTACTTTTCCCAATTCCCTGAACTTACCTCTCACTAACTTTTCTCTGGGTCAGCCATTTTGCCTTCTCACTTTCCAGAGATCTGCATCCTGTTCAGAAGTCTGCACATTTGCACTTGCCTCTGCCTGAATGTGGGGAGCTGCCAGAAGAAAAGATATGTGCCTCGACCTGCAAGATCAGCCACCCACACAGCTGAGCTGCGTTATCACTTCCAGCCCAGGGCCTGGAGGCTGGGCCTTCTTATTGGTTTTCCAGGTGTTGTGCTTTTAGTTTCTCCCTTATCCTCACCCTTGTTTCTTAGCAACTGACTTACGTCAGCTGCCCGCCTTCTACCCTTTATAAGACGTGTGTGGTCTCTCAATAAACAAGGCTTGATCAGAGACTTGTCTTGCCTCCATTCTCTGTGCCCCCTGCCCCCCAATTCTCACTCCCTCCTCAGGATCTGCGTTGACCAACCTGCCAGATGGGTCACCTGAACACTATTCCTCCTCTTCAGGTATGAGTAGAGTTCAGGAACTCACCTCCTTCTAAGGCCACTATCTTTGACTACATTTTTGAGTACTGCAAGTCCCCTCTTCACCTTTTCTTTTCCTCTCCAGCACGAATTCTCTCCTAATATATTGTATAACTAACTTGTTACATGTTTTGCATATAAACTTTTACTGGAAAGCAAGCAGTCTGAAAATAACAATTGACTTTTTATGCTTTCTGTTTGTATTTAACTTGGGGATCCTCAACACCTAGAACAGTACTTAGCATGCAGGCAGTGAATAAGTTTTTGTTGAATTAATTTTCACTCTTCAATTTATTTTTTATTTTAGACAGAGAGCACGAGTAGGGGAGAGGGGCAGAGAAAGAGAAAAAGTGAGAGAGAGAGACAGAGGCAGAGAGGAGAGAGAGAGAGAGAGAGGCTCTTAAGCAAACTCCATGCTCCATGTGGAGCCCAATATGGGGCTCAAGCCCAGGATCTCTGGGATCACAACCTGAGCTTAAATCAAGACTTGGACACTCAATTGACTGAGCCATTCAGTTGCCCCAATTTCTACTTCTTTAAGTAATAAAGATTTTGGTTATTTCCTGTCTAGATTGTCATGATTACTTCTGATTGTCTGCACTACCTCCATCTTTTCTCTTTTCTGACATGCTTAATAAAATGAACGTTTATGTAAAACGCTTGCTCAGGACTTTTTGACAAATGAAGAAGGAGACTGAGGGAATCCTTAGGATGTGCAAGTCCTAAAAGAAACAGGATACTGGAAAATTGGGTTCTTAAGAAAATAATACTGCCACAACTGCATTCCATAAACACAGTACTGCCCAAATTGAGTTTAATCTGTGGGTAAGACAGATCAATATTAAGGCAGACAAAGTACATCACAGCCACAGGTTTATGCTTCAAATTTATTTTGTTTATGCACTTACAAAGGAAACCGGTAATGTGGTGGGGAAATTTTTGCTGCCAAACCATCCCCACTACTGAAAAAAACATTAAAATTGGACTTTTTTTTAAACATAAATTAGGAATGTTATCTCTATAAAAGTAGAATATTATCATCACTGTCGTATGAATCCTGCCTCTTACCTATAATTTGCCAGCAGGCCAGGGCCAAAACACTGACCAAAACAATTTTTTTTTTTAATTTTAAACAGTCAACAAGAAAAGAAAAACAGACCAAAGTGTCTAAATGGAATGGAGTGCCTTTTAAAAATCATAAACCGCTAAGTGGTTAGCATGAAGGCTGAGGTCACCCTGAGGTAATATAAATGTTTTGGGGTGATTTGGTTGTTTTCAGTGAGTAGGAAATTTTCAAAATGTTGCAAAGTTCTGTCAAAAGTAAAATTCTAAAATGGTTTTAGCAATGTTGAGGCAAAGATTAATTAAAAATATCAAATGATGCTGATAATGAATTCAGTATTATTTTAGAAGCAAAATACTTCTTTTTGGGAAAATGATGATATGTGTCAATTAAGGAAAACACAAGCAGTTATTTCTTAGATAAAAATTCAAGAGCTGATAGTTCAAAGATAAAAATAGCAAACATGGAACATTAGATCCTATTATGTTGTGTGTGATTAATAATTAGGAAACTAAGGACAGTTATATAATTTGATTATACAATAAATATATTTATTTATATGAGTATTAAACATCTATATGGGCATATATTCATACTCTATCAATCAATCAATGTAGCTTTGATGTAACATTTTTTATAATAGTTGAATACAGTTTGTTGCCTTTGTGGCCTATTACGGCTTTGAACAGAGAAACTATATTTCATTTACTCCTACATTCTCACATCATGCAGTTAATAGGAACTGCACAAGGTTTTGTTAACCTGAATTTATTATTAAATAAAATTTTGTTAATATTCTATAGGGGCGCCTGGGTATCTCTGTATATTAAGTGTCCAACTTCAGCTCAGATCATGATCTCATGGCTTGTGAGTTTGAACCCCATGTCAGGCTCTGTGCGGACAGCTCAGAGCCTGGATCCTGTTTCAGATTCTGTGTCTCGCTCTCTCTCTGCCCCTCCTCTGCTCACACTCTGTTTCTCTTCCTCTCAAAAATAAATAAACTTTAAAAATTAAAAAAAAATTCTATAAGGTAGATATAAATTATATTTTAAAATATATACAGGGCACCTGGTTTGTTCAGTTGGTTAAGTGTCTGACCTCATCTCAGGTCATGATCTCGTGGTTCACGGGTTCGAGCCCTGCATCAAACTTTGTGCTGAAAGCTCAAAGCCTGGAGCCTGCTTCAGATTCTGTATCTCCTTCTCTCTCTGCCTCTTCCCTGCTCACACTCTGTCTCTCTCTTTCTCAAAAATAATAAACATTAATATATATATGTGTATATATACATACACACACACATCCCAGTTATAAAAGTTTAGTTTTTTAACAATTTATTTTGCCATGCATAGATAAAATTTCCCATTAGGTATAAATTAGAAAGTGTGTGATTCTTCTTCAGTTTACTTGGATTAAGTATGTGTCCCATTCACAAGTTTTTGTCAGACATCTTTCAACTAATAAACACATTGTTTATTTATTTTTATGTAAAAATATACAAGGGTTGTCTATCATATGACAGAAACTACATTATACATGAGAGGCAATCAGTAATATTCTTATTTTAAAATTAATTAGAGTTAGTAGATACATAAGATCTATACAGGTAAATGGTCACAGAAATTAGCAGCCATGCTAAAGGCATTTATACATACCAGGAGCTTTAAAAGTAAAAGAGAGTGTGTGTATATATGTAATCTTCTATGGTGATAATACATAGCTTTATTCTATGAACATCTGGTTGAAGTATTACTTAATACCATTTGAACAGTGTTATCTAAGCATGCTGGTTAACACAATGCACAGGTCTTCACGTCTCCACTCGAGTCCTCCATTAGTGCTAACGGAATGCCTCATACTTCCTCCGCTGAAAACCTCAGGGTGACAAAAATGTGTCTGGAGTGGTTTCAAGTATTGTAAATGCAATGTAAGGAGTGTTTAATATTGTATTTGCGAAAATGACAAAACCTGGAATCAGGTGATAGAACAAATTACATCTTAAACCACCTAAGACTCAGGGTTTTTTTTTTTTTTTTTTTTTTTGTCCTTCTGTCTCAGGGTCTTCCCCTCTACCCAGAATCCTTTATTACTCAGAAATGATACCAGCTTATCCTGTGCAAAAGTAACTGGAAAGAAAAAGGATAACTTTGTCTTTCCATCTCTGTGCACCACCCTTCTAACTGGGAGTGTTCTCATGTTTTATTCTCTTGCCATCTGTTATTTCTTTAAGTCCACTCCTCAATCCAGAGTTGGTGTGTTTCCCATTAGCCGATATGGACAAACTGTCTGAAGACAACCTGACCATCTTGTCATCAAAAGCCCTAAATAGAGTTGAAGGATTTGTGTTGGATCCTGAGGGCCCAAGATTAATCACAAGAGAATACTTGACCTTGTTACTTTAGATTTAAATGATTTTTTTAAAGGGTCAGGGGCACCTGGGTGGCTCAGTCGTTTAAGCGTCTGGCTTCATTTTAGGCCGTGATCTCACGGTTCATGGGGTTCGAGCCCCATGTCAGGCTCTGTGCTGACAGCTAGCTCAGAGCCTGGAGCCTGCTTCAGATTCTCTGTATCCCTCTCTCTCTGACCCTCCCCTGCTCATGCTGTCTCTCTCTGTCTCTCAAAAATAAATAAAAAAACATTAAAAAAATTAAAATAGGGCCAAACAGCATAACAGATTTTTAAAGTTTTTCATAATACTGCATTTAATTTAAAACTGTTAAACATTATTATTTGTCATTCTTATCAAATTATCACTTAGGTCAATAAAGCCTAGCCATGCCCTTCTTACAAGAGCCCATCTACATTAGAGAAGATTATGGTCTTTGCCCTGACTACCTGGGTCTTTTAGCATATTATATGACAATTTGATGTTGCTGCAAGTACATGTGCCACCACTAACTCCTGCTGACTTACGAAGTTTGTGAGTCTTGGGCCCCCATACCCTCCCCCCAAAAATGTATGACTTAGAAATCTCTTGTTCAAGTTCAATTTCTTATTCAGCATTTTACTCCTTCAACTGAACCATGGCTTTACATTTCTGTGTACTTGGCTGTGGTATTGACATCTCACTGGACTCTACTCCAAGCGCACTTACAGTTTATTCACCACAGTTGGTAGCAAAACCTTGCAGTAGTTACCCTCTCCTGAAGTGGCCTTCTCTAGTAACTTGCTTAGTAACTGACCACCACCCTTCTCCAGAGCCTGGGAACATGTGGGCACCAAAGAAGTCCTATAAGATGGTCAGATGTCCATCTGACAGGATCGATCCATACATAGCCTACATAAAGAGTTATAATAATTCTTTTTCCATGGAGTGCCAGGGAGATCCCTCAGAAGTAGCTGCCATTGTACATTGTCAACTTATTCTCTGTGGGCTCTATCTTAGCTTGGGCTGTTATAACAGAATGCCGTTGATGAGAAGGCTTGTAAACAACAAAATTTATTTCTCACAGTTACAGTGCTGGAAGGCTGAGGTTAGGGTGCCCGTATGGTCACATGTTAGGAAAAGCTTTCTTCTGGGTTGCAGATTGCTCACTTCTGGTGGCGACCTCAACATGGTAGAAGAGGAGAGAGAGTGCTCTGGGGTTGCACCTATAAGGGCACTATTCTCATTCATGAGGGCTCCATGCTCATGACCTAATGGTCTCCCGAAGTCCTCACTTCCTCAGACCATCACACAGAGGTTTAGAATTTCAACATATGAACTTTTAGAGATATAAACATTCATTCTCTCACAAGTTTCCTCATTTTAGTGTTCCCAGGATATTCAGAAGGAAGCAGCAGATGAAGAAAAGAATCACATATTTACCACATTACAAAGATGTCAGAGGAAAGGGTGGAAGCATTTGAGAAAGGAAGTGTGGATGAGTGGATTTTATGAATACTTAGATCACAAGGTTAGTGAGGAGTTTTCAGTACCCTAAGTATGGTCATACAGAATGCTTAGGGAAATAACATCTATGATAAGATTCTGGAGAGTCACGAGTAATTTTCTAGGCAGACCAGAAACTTGAACTTAGCATTTTGTGGGAAATTACTAGACTTTAAGCTTCCTAAAAAAAAAAAATTCTAAGGTAACCTTGGTAACCATTTGAACTATTGCCCTTTGGTGCTGAACTATATAATTTGAGGAAGAGGATATTGTTTTGTCTCCCAGAAACAGTTATCCCATGGTGAATAAATTAGCACTTATGTTCTTTGGGTGGTTTCCATCTTCCCAGGATATAGTGCTTCTCAATATTCTTGGTGGGTAAGGATCATTTGCAAATCTTAAAAAATATTCATGAATAAGCCTTAAGCACAGAACTCATGAATCAGCATCCCCATTATTCCAACAATATAACACCACCTTACTTTGCACATATAAATCTAGCTTTTGGAAGTGCGAAGCTTTTAACCCATGAACAGATTTCGATATAAAATGGAACCTGAGGGGCACCTGGGTGGCTCAGTCTGTTGAGCGGCTGGCTTCAGCTCAGGTCATGATCTCACGGTTCGTGGGCTGGAGCCCCGCGTCGGGATCTGTGCTGACAGCTAGCTCAGAGCCTGGAGCCTGCTTCGGATTCTGTGTCTCCCTCTCTCTCTGACTCTCCCCTGCTCATGCTCTCTCTCTCTCTCTCTCTCTCTCTCTCAAAAATAAATAAAACATTAAAATGGGACCTGAGACTATGAAATGGAGGATTTCATGCATGTGCCCTCAGAGATACAGAACTTAAGAACCAAGAGACTGATTTCTTCTAAATGCATCATTTATAGAAGGCTGAGACTTTTCTCCTGACCAATAAATAAATGCTAAGAATTTCTCCCCATTTTCAAGCCAGTGAATTTCCTGCTTGGACACTGGCTGGACTTCCATATCTTTGCACTATTTGTCCATAAATCAGCCTTCCCCAAACCCTAAATGAACTGGTCTGTAGCATGCTATAGCATGCTTATCCAGTATTGCAATTCTGCTCTTCCAAGATAAATCAATTTCCGATAATATGAGATTGCCTTAGTTTACATCTTTATTTAAGTTA
The DNA here is from genome assembly GCF_006229205.1 of Suricata suricatta. Classification (NCBI taxonomy): domain Eukaryota; kingdom Metazoa; phylum Chordata; class Mammalia; order Carnivora; family Herpestidae; genus Suricata; species Suricata suricatta. The sequence goes on along the minus strand of NC_043705.1, from coordinate 131,431,209 downwards.
ACAAACTCTTTATGTCATTGAATAGACTTACTTTAATTACAGATTTTCCTAAGTATTTACTAAATGGGTTTTTTCTAATATAGAGAAAATGCAAAGTTTTATATAAGTTGTTAAATAATGATGTTTGGATTTTCTCTTTAAAACTGTTCCTTAAAGTGGTAGTCACACTTAACCAAGAGGTTACCTTAAATTGGACAGGGGTTATGTTTCCTAATATTTGAGATATTCTCATAGATCTTACTCATTATAATCATAAGAGGGAACAGAAAAATAACATCCTGTGAGTTAGGGGATCTGGCTCTGTAATTCAACTCACTGGGTCTCAACTCCCTTAACTTACCATCTGTAAAATAAGATTTTTTTCCAAGTTTTGTTTGTAGAGCGTCCCATGTCCATCCTGAAGCTCCAATAGTATAATGAAAGTAAACTGACACCATGAAAACACATCTCTACCTTAAATTGGCAGATATGCTGACATTTAGATGTCATCTCAAACATAAAATATATCAAATTAAAATCATTGCCTTTCTGCTAAAACCAGCTTCTCATTATGATTTCCTCATTTCTGTCAAGTATCTTACCCTTGAGTCATTCTCCTTCTAAATTTTGAAGTCCACCCTGACTCTAAGCTCTCATCAATTTCTATATTCAGGTGCCCAAACCTATAGATTCTTATTTATTCACCAGTACTGCTCACCTTTTTTTTTTTGCCTTTTATTTCATTTACCCACTCTGCTATAATCAGTCTTAATGACTAATATACAATGTCACAAATTAAAATTTCTAATTATAAGTTTTAAAAATTTTATTCTGTAGGCAGTTGTGATGATACCAAACCATTTATCCTAGTATTTCAACATTTTCATAAGCAAATGTCAGACCCTGGTTTCTCTTCAGATCGCATAAATCTTGCATCTTTTACAAGCAAATGTCTTCTGAGTTGTTCCACTAAATGGTTATGATTGTTAATAGTAATTCATAATTAATGCCAGGCACAATCCAATCACCTTAATTCTATAGTATGATTGAATTTACTTGCTGCACTATTATCACCAAATGAGATAAATTGAGAAATAAGACAACTGATGTTAAAAAACTGGCTCAATGTCATAGCATTCTGATGGGAGTGATGTTTGAATCAAGCCAGCGAAGTCAAATCTGTCCTACTAACTGCATCACATAGCCACCCACTGTAGGTTGGGGGCATTTTTTGTTGTTTTATTTTGTTATTGTTGCCTGAATGCTTATTTGTCTGTCTCAGTGCATCCTACATTTAACATGTACTCATTGCTCATTATTTTCTATTTGCCCTATATATCCTTTAAAAATTTTTTTTCTAATGTTTCTTTACTTTTGAGAGAGACACACACACAGTGTGAGCAGAGAGGAGGGTCAGAGAGAAAGAAACACACAGAATCAGAAGCAGACTCCAGGCTCTGAGCTGTCAGCACAGAGCCTGATGTGGGGCTTAAACCCATCAACCTTGAGATCATGACCTGAGCTGAAGTTGGCTGCTTAACCCACTGAGCCACCCAGGCACCTCTGGACCTATCTATCCTTAAAGACCAAGCCCAGTAATCTTTCTCAAGTCCAGTCGTGTTACTTTTGCCTGTCATGTTCTCATTTCTCCTTTACATTTTATTTAGTCTTTAGTAGTCCCTTATTATTATGCTAATGTTATCTTTTATTGGAATACAATTATATTTCTGTATTTCTTACTATCACATAAGAATAGAATTCATGTCATATCACCAAAATGTCAAGGGCACAGTCTTAGACATAGGCTCTTCAGTAAAAATGTGTGGATTCATGAATTCACATGTATTACAACAAGTTATAAAATCGACACAAAATATTTTTGACAACTGTACTCTGTCTGCTGTTGTAAAGAGAAAATAAATAGCTAGATAAAGAATATAAAAGCCTTAATATACATTTGAGAATTCAGCACTGTTCTCTACCTGGATTTACAAAGAACATTATTTTCTAACATTGGATTGATTTAGGAACCATAAATGTCAGCCTGTTATTTTGTGGAGCCACAAATAATCACACATTTACAGACAGTAACTTCCAAGATAAATTTACACTGATTATTTTCTTTCTTGATGTGTTATTAATATTGAGTTTTTCTGAGAAACGTAACATGTTAGTCTTTTGAGAATACTCAATGGAAAATAATAAATAACGTTCCTTATTTAATACAGCTAGAATTTACTAGGAAGTTTATATCAATAAAAATATGCTTGGTTAAAATAACAACAGTGTGTAATTTAAAATGTCTTGTTTACATAGCTTAGAAAAATAGTCAAAATTTATGAACTGTTAAGGGAGTCATGAATTTTTGACCTCTTCTCTTTAAATATGAGAAACCCAATAACTGAGTGGTTAGGTAATAGGCTCAAATTTACTGACAGAAACTAATACAGGCAGAGCATAGTTTAGAAATGGCATCTTATATTCTATTATTATACCTCACTACTTTCTCCAATTCTAAATCAGATTTGAAATTTATTTAAAATATCTTCATCTAATATAATATTTTTTTTCTTTTATTCCACTTAATCATAGCATGGAATAGTTTAAAAATATTTACAATGATAAAGCTTAGTAAAGACCATTTAGATACAGTACTGGTACATTTCGGAGCCACTGTTGCTAATTAAGATTACATCAATTAAGATTTTGTGAGTAATAATTTATTTAAAGATAGATATGAAATAAAACCATCACTTATAGAAATTAGTGAATAATGTTAATCCTCCCACATTAAGCATAGTAGGAAAATTCTATATCATATACTTCATGGTTTTTCCTGCATTCTATAATTTTTATTTTTCTTGCTAATATTGAAAACAGAAAATAATTGGACAGGTTCAGTAAAATTGTCTCATTTAGAAATTTGACTCTCTGCTTGTTCAAAATGTTACCCTTTACATGCATCCTCTTCAAATGTTAAAAAAATCAATTGATCAATTTTGTCTAATCTACCCTCCATATTCTATCATGGCCCTCACCCTCAACTTCCACGCCAATTGTAAAGGGTGCTAAAAAAGAGCCACAGGATTAGTAATGATTCTTAAAGTTTTATTTCAAATATATAAGTTCACATTTAAAATTTTATTTAATGTTTTATTTATTTTTGAGACAGAGAGAGAGACAGAGAGAGAGGGAGACACAGAATCTGAAGACAGGCTCCAGGCTCTGAGCTGTCAGCACAGAGCCCAACATGGAGCTTGAACCCACGAACCGTGAGATCATGACCTCAGCTGAAGTTAGACACTTAACTGACTGAGCCACCCAGGTGCCCCTCTAAATTCACATTTTAAAGAAAACATATTGCAATTGAGTACCTTTGATTTTTTTTCTACATTTTTCCTTTATTTTAAAAGTAGACTTCATCATGTCTCTTTTGTTTTGGATATAAGAAATACCAGAGTTCAGGAATACATGGGCAAAGTTTCTCAGTGAAATAATGAGTCAAAACGTGCCTGTGCTTGAAGGCAAACAGATCTTGAGAGCAGGCTGCTGGAGACTGTTTGTCAATGACTCCAGAGGGTCGCAGATAAGAGGAAGAAGCCAGCATACCAGGTGCTAAGTCAAAGGAATCTGTATAACACTTGAGATTTGATGTCATAGTCAGCAGAATTGAAATGATGAGAGGCACTACTTATAACTAGTTTGAAAAAAAGCTTATTATGAAATGATATTTGTCAAGGTATGTGCTGATATGTCTTTCTTACAGAATTAAATTTCATGGTTTAGGTATGTCTTTGTGTATTTCTATCATTCTCAAATAGTCATCCCTCTTCCTGTGCTGAATCACATGGAATTGCTGGTAATTGACAATTTTTAAGCAAGGAAAGAGCAATTTTATACAGTTCGATCTGTAGTAATAAAGCAGTTCATATTTCAACATCTATTATTACATGAAAATCCATCTTCATTCTCTGTCTCATTCCCTATTTTTTATTAATAGATAATCATATCCCCATGGCAAATAACTGGTAGGTCATTCTGAAGAGACAGCTGAAAAACCATATGAATAATGTTTAGAAGAAACAAAAAAGGCAATCTTGTTAACATATTGTGGTAATAAGTGAACAAATAAATTCAGTTGAAGCTGATCAAGGTTATGCTGACATATGGATTAACTGAGACTATCAAAGTGCTCCTGTTTCAACATCATGTGTGTGTGTGTGTGTGTGTGTGTGTGTGTGTGTGTGTGTGTTTAATCAGTACATCAAGAATTGCTCTCAGCAATGCTTTGGAATCTGTGTTTAACATTCACATCCGACTGCCTTCCATAATCATTTTTTAGTATATATTCTATTTCTACTGTAAAGTCTTCTTATGCTCATTCTGCCAATTTCCTGTCCTCTTTCCCCTTAAATAATTTCTAGGCCTTTCATATTCCTTTCCTTATGCTCCCAGTGGAATTTCTTTCATTAAAAATACTAGATTGACATTGCTAGTGAGATACACTTCTAATTCTTCCTTCGTATGCCCAGCAGTCTGAGACTATTCAAATTGTGATAGCACCAGTTGCACCAAAAGAGATACATTTGGGCCTAATTAACTTTTGTTCATTAAAAATGACCTTGTTGCAGTGAAAGGGGCATTAGACCGCCCCAGTCCTCTGAGAGGTACATTTAGAAACACAGAAAAAGGAAGGGCGCTTTCAGACACTTCCAAGTTTTCCAACCATATGACTTAGATAACATTTGATTCTGATAGTGTTATTAACACTATCATCATTAATAAGATTTGTTCAATAATGCAAATCACTGCTTTTCCCTAGGGAACACTTAGTAATAGTGGTGAGATTCACTATCCTGTGATGTTATTGTCTGATTTCCTTGTGACTAATAAGTGGATTACTTGGATATGTGGAAAGCAGAAACTTCCATGATAAAATGATATGCTGCACATACAATATTAAATTACAGTGCATTCTTCTTTGAAAAGAGAAAGAGAAATTATGAAAATGTAAGTTCATTGTGGATGCTTGTATTTAAGCCTCTTTGTTTTCTTGTTTTTCCAGAGGTCAAATGTATAAATCATTTTCAGTTTTTTTTCTTTACTTAAAACTCTATAGAGAGAAACATGACTACAGCACAATTTGGTAAAATCTATTAAAAACACTTTAATTCACCACTAGTTATAGCTCTGTTAATCTAGAAGAGGTTAATTTACAAAGACAGTATATATTCTTCAGATCCCCTTCAATATTTACTAAGATATATTTTCTACAGTCATGTATATAAATAAATCAAAATCACACAATTTTGACTGTTACTCCACATATATAAACAATCTTCTTCACCTTTTTTTTCTTTCTACTATTTTCACTTTTTTTCTCCATACTCTTCATCATAATTAAAACAAATGTCACGGACTTGATTAAGAGATTTCTCAGTTATGTGGGACCTCACAGACTCAATAAACATGAGTTATTTCCCAGATTATATCTAGTGAAAAAATTAATGTATATTATGTCATAAAAGGTTTCACATTATATTTAGACACAAAATATTTTTGAACTTGGTATCTCTGAAATATATTTACTAACTCAAATTATAGGTATATATCTCGTGCTTCATGTATTTGAGACTGCATCTGGCTCTCTGTTGTCAGCACCCAGCCCACTTAGGATCTTCTATCTCTCTCCCTCTGCCTCTTCCTCCGCCCCTCCCCTGCTTGCTTTCTGTCTCTCTCAAAATAAATAAATAAACTTTTAAAAAATAAGCTTTGAGTTATTATTTGCTTGTATGGATGAAAAAGGTCATAGAAAAAAGAAAGTCATGAAAAAAGTCATGATGCTGATTAACAGAATGCTTTCTTCGCTTGGATTGGAAGGCATATTATTCTATGGAATGAGGGGTCTTACTAATATTTATACTGATTTCCTTTGTCATCTTGGGTAAATTATACTTATTCTCTAGGCCTCAGTTTCCCCTTCAGTAACACAAAGGAATTAGACTAGATTCAAGGCTCTCAAACCTGAACCCATATTAAAATTAATCTGAGAGCTTTAAAAAATATGTTCCTGCCTGCGTCCAATGGCCAGAGTTTGTCTGGAGGGGGTTTGAGCATCAATATAATTTTAAAAATTGTTTCCGTTTATTTATTTTTGAGAGAAAGACGGTCTGAATGGGGAAGGGCAGAGAGAGAGGGAGATGGAATCTGAAGCAGCCTCCAGGTTCCCTCCACACTGATAGAAGTGAGCCTGATGCAGAGCTCTGACTCATGAATTGTGAGATCATGACCTAAGTCAGACTCACTGGGCCACCCAGGTGCCCCAAGCATCAATATATTTTAAAGATCCCAAACATTTTACAAAAGTCAATTAAATGACAGTTAAGTTTCTTGCAGTTCCAAGAAGTCTGAAAAGAGACTAATAAACTAGATGTTGATATGTTACAACATTTAGAAACTAGTGAACCTAAAATATACCCTTATGGAAAACTTGAAATGAATGTGTCATAGGAAAGAAAAAGATAATTCTTATTCATTTCTTACTGTTATGCGCCACTGCCTGTGAGCATCAGCATGTGTTTCTAGGAATAGATTCTGCCTGGAGTTTTTAATGACTGAGGCATCCCACACTTGCCATTCATCAGAAACACATGCCCTGTGGGTAACCACTGTACAGTCTGCCTTCGTATGAAAATAGCAATTCGCCAAAGCGGTACAGTGAGAGCTACAGAGCATTAGCTTATTGTTCCAATTACTCTTCAATTCTTGGAAGGGAACAAGGGAAAATAAAATCTAGCCTCAGTTTATGTTTTAAAGATGTTCCTCTACCGAACAGAGTTATATGGTTCAGAAGATGAAAGCAAGAATTTCAAGGAATCCGCAAGGTTCAATTTCTTCCAATGCATATATTTAGCTATGAAAAATAAAACAATACTAAGTTCAATACGGCTGTAACTTGAAAGAAGTAGAGTAAAATAAGGAAAACAGTCTTCTTGACAAGTGTAAAAGGAATTCAACAGATTCTTTAAAGTTTTAATTAAGTTTTTTCAATAAGTGTCAGAATATTTTTCTTATTTAGATAGCAAGAGGTCATGTATTTATAGATTATACATTATAGCAATGATTTATATTTATATAGCATCATTATGTATAAATATTATGTATGAAGCTAAACTATGTTAAAATATTTTGTCTAATTTCAGTAATTCGCCTTGTTTCCCTCTAAAATTATTGCTATAATCATGAATTACTAGAAACTGTAAATTATTCAGCTATTACTGAAAATAACCTGAACACTGACTAGCTTATACAAAGAATTTGTTCCTCACTTAGTTATGTGGGGGGTCAGCTCTGCGTCTGATGAACTCACCTCAGAACAGCTACTCAATGCGAAAGCTCTACTTGGGTTCAAGTCCTCTTTACAGGAGTCTGCGTTCTGGGATCATGATTACCTGCATTATGTTTTCGCCCGGCAGGTTTTAGAGCACAAAGGAATAAGCCAAGACATGGTGTGTCTCATCTTGGAACAAGCATCATGTTATATCCATCCATATTTTCTTACTCACAGCCAGCCTTATGCCAGTAGGTGGATTAGTAATTTGTAAGTAAAACTTCATTCTACTCTGTTAGTTTATTCGTCTGGTCATTCTATTAGCCATACATACATACATATACATGTACATATATACATGCATATATATACATGCACATGTATTACTATATGTAGTATGCATGTTCATATACGTATGTATGTAGTATATACACATGTATATGTATACATATATAGACTACATGTACATATACATATATGGTAAGAGCTTATTATGTTGTTGACACAATACAAAGTACTAAAGATACAATAGTGAGAAAAATACACATGCTGCCTTTTTCATTGAGCCCCAAGTCCAGTGGAGCAGTTAGTGATACCAACCAACCAACTATACAAACACATTCATAAGTAAATATTTTTAAGTAAAATTAAAGGAAAATATGAGATGCTACAAGTTATATGATCTAATTTTGGAATTCAAGAAATCATCACGACACAAATGACAAATGAGCTGAAAACTTTATATGATGTTATGTATGTGTATATGATGCTATATGATGTTATAAAATCAAAAAATGTTGTGAAAGAAAGAAAGAAAGAACGAAGGAAAGAGAGAGGGAGGAAGGAAGAAAGAAAGGAAGAAAGAGAATATTTGAGAGAAATGAAAGATTATTGGCAAATATTTTGTACTGACAGGGATCATGTCTGTTTAAAGGAAATTTCAAAAAGAGAGAAAAGAGAGAGGAAAGAGAATTGTACAGGCTGGAACTGAGAGGGGGGTCAGATTATTTAAGACCCCGTAGACCATAATACAATTTTTGAATGTTTACCTAAGACCACTAGGAAGTTGGTGAATTTTTCTGATGAATGAATGAAGCTGATCTTTTTGAGCCAAACTCTGGTATGAAATATCAATATTTCTTTTTAAAAATATCACTTGAGATTCATTAAAGATATTGGGAGGAGAAAAATGTGGATTTGGAGTTTGTTCGCCCAAGAGATATTTTAAACTGTTCTGGTTTTAGCCTATAGAAAGATACCCACTGGAGAAAGATTTTGAAGATAAAACTCCACATACTTTGTGAAAATGTAGTGTGTAGTGTGTGAGGCTTACACAACTGGATGGATAGTATACCCTGAGAGGAATTTTTTTACGTGTCTTCCTCTTTCTATTCCTCAGTTATTTTAATTTACACTGTCATTTGTTCATAAAACCACATATTTAGTTATGTTACTGGATGTTATTTTCTTGTCCACATATCAGAAATGAACTAGAATACTTTTAAGCAGAAACAATATAATCTATCTAAATATGCCACATAAGATCATTAAAATCACTTCCAAATAAACAAGTATTACTACAATTCAGAACTTTCTGTTAATATCTTAGGTAATCACAAATTTAATTGCTAAAAAATCATTATAAATAATTTAAAAAATCAGTCAATATAAATTATTTGATGTTCATCATTTTGGGTAATAGACATAGCAAAGCTATTTTTGAAAGAGAAAGAAGGACAGTTATTAATTTTCAATTTTAGGTCGCAGTGCTAGTTACAATGCAGTAACATTACTTTCCATTTCATGCTAACCATTACTTGAATGAAAAATTTACATATTTACCTCTTCCCATACATCTTTTTTCTGAAATACAGGATTGGGTACTTGGGAGATAAGCATCTCATTATTCATTTAATGATTACCCATATCATACATTTTCCTGAAAATCTTTTGCTTCAGTAGTTTTTAGAAGTCAAATAATTCATTTAAGAAGAATTCAACGTTGATGATATTATGATATAACAGAGAAGACAGTCAATTATAACTCTGATACTGATCTTGCTAATGCCCATCATCAATCTAATGGTGTAGCAATACACAGAAATCATTAGATTACCAAAATCAACATATTATCTGAGGTGAAATCTGTTTTGCAATATTTATTGAATTCTTTATATATTCCATGGCCTGTGTTGGTATTAGTGATACAGCACCATCCTCAAGGACTTTAAAATCTTTGGGGCACCTGGATGGCTCAGTCAGTTAAGTGTCCAACTTTGGCTCAGGTCATGATCTCACGGTTGGTGGGTTTGAGCCCCGCATCAGACTCTGTGCTGACAGCGCAGAGCCTGGAGCCTGTTTCAGAATCTGTCTCCCTGTCTCTCTGCTCCTCCCCAGCTCGCAGTCTCTCTCTCTCTCAAAAATAATTAAACATTTAAAAAAATTTTAAATAAATAAAATGTAACATAGAAAAGTCTAAATATTTTCACATTTATAACTAGGCTTCCATCTTTTAATCTAAAACGTTAGGGTTACAAACATTGATTAATTCTACTCAGGATTATAAAGTTCTATTATGTCCTGTTGATTATTATTATGTTTTTTTATGACAATGTTTTTGAAATGTTTATTTTTGAGAGAGAGGGACAGAGAGCATGAACAGGGGGAGAGGCAGAGAGAGAAAGAAAGACAGAGGATCTGAAGTGGACTTTGTGCTGTCAATAGAAGGCCCGGCAGGGGGCTGGATCTCACAAATGATGAGATCATGACCTGAGCTGAGGTCAGATGCTTAACCAACTGAGCTACCCAGGCGATCTCTATTTATGACAATTTTTAAATAGAAAATCCTATTTTGAGAAGAAAGAATGTGATTTAAAAAAATGTGGTGGGGCTTTCTGATTTAAGGTGTATAAAATAAAAGTCTTGAAGGTAAATTCAAAACCTAAAGGATGATATTGAAACACAAATGGACTGTGAGACTAGTTTTGTAACCTGATAAATGTCTTCATTCCTCCAACCTTCATTTTCATTTTAACATAATAATTGTACCCAAGCCAAGATTTTTGAGTGCTTACATATGTTAGGCTATAACTTAGAGTCTTAACTAAACTGTCTCATTATTGAAAATCTTATGTTATAGTTAACACTATTACTATCCATCACATTTTTTGGAAGAGGAGACAAAATTCACAAACTTAGTAGGAAGCAGATAGAACTTTAACTCATGCTAAATTCAGAACCCAGCATCTAAACACCATGACAAGATGTAAGTATAAAATATTTATCTCTGAGGCCTCTTTTTGATTTCTCAAAGAGACTGAATAAAAGGGAAGATAGGGCTCAATTTGGTGTCAAAACTGCTGATATTTGCTTGCTCATATTAGAAATACAATAAAAAAAAGTCCCTGAGACCAACATTTCCTAAACTGAGAGCAACAGAGTGAGAGAGAGATTTTTATTTCTTAGGCAAAAATTAAAATGTCAGACAAAACATTCTCAAACATTTTCGTGATACCAATTCTGACATGAGATTCACATGCATAGCACACTTCCATCAGTGATCTCCACACAGTGGGGGTTACTAAGTTGGTCAGGTTGAGTTGGTGAAAGCCCAGCTCCTAAAACTGTGTCAGCAAATACTGCAGGGTTCCCCCTACTGATGCTTAGTAATCCCTTTGCTAGCAAAGTTTTTCTTAAAAATATTTAAGTTTCAAATGCATTCATCTTACCCAGGCTTTTAAATATAAATCAAAGAAAGACCTAAAAATGAAGTACCAAGGAAGTGAATATCTACAGAAGAAGGAAGGAAAAAATGGCATAGGTTTTGAAATATTTCAGAGGCTAACGCAAGCTGGTTTATATACTCTTTCTTTGAGTATTTTTTATGTTTGAAGAGAACTTCCTGTTCTTACAGAGAGAGCTACTAAGAAAAGTAAGTGGAAAAGGGTAAAAAAGGAGGAAAGTGTCCTCTTTATACTTTTTTCATGTATTTATACTTCCTTTTTAAGTCAGTCTTTTTCAGAATGGAGTATAAATCTATGTAGGAGGGTTTTTTTTAATTCTTAAAGAATATTTTGAAACATTTCTGATTTACAAGAATTTTTCCAGATCTATTGAAATATAATTAACATAAAACATTGTGTAAGTTAAAGCAACAACCAGATGACTGCATATATATATGCATATGTATATATGTGTGTATGTATAAATATGTGTGTGTATATATATATATATATATATATATATATATATATACTGTGATGATTGCCACCATAAAGTTAGTTAACTCATGTATTACTAAAAATAATTCCCATTTTTTTAATGTTTGTGGTGAGTACATCTAAAATCTACTCTCAGCAAATTTCAAGTACACAAAAAATATATTATTAACCAAAGTCACCATGCTGTGCATTAAAACATCAGAAATTATTTACATTATATAACTGAAAGTTTGTATCTTTTGACTAACATTTCTCCTTGTTTCTACACTTACAACTTTAAGTAGATAGTTGTGATTAAGTATCCTATATAGATCTCATTCTATAGGAGGACATGAGGCTGTTACCTAAGAATTGTTCTGTTCCACTAAGACTTCACTAAATTTGAGAGAGACAGTTCTTTGCAGACATTGGAAACTTAAGTGGCAGTATTTCACTCTAAGGTTAGCGACTGAATTGTATAATATTATGAGCGTGTTTTCCCCCAGGCTGAGCCCCACTCCTTTCCGAAGCTCCTCCTACCACACTTCCTTCAGAGGTCAAAGACTCTGCGCTTTCATCAGCCTTACAAATGTCTTGGCTGTGGCAGAGAGGCATTTACTCATACAATGCAGAAAAAACACACAGCATGGAAGGAAGTCTTTCTCTTGAGAGAGTCTCTGGTGATATACGGGAAATGGTTGATGGAAACCACTTTTTTTCTGCAGGAGGGTGAAGCCCAGAGAGGGGGTAAACTGCCTGCTTGAATAGGGAGTTATCATGGCCACGCTGCTAATTTGTGTCCCACTTGTCTGGCTACATAGAACTCTGCTGTCTCTTGATGATCTCGTCCAAAGCCGTCGGTTATAGCCTTCTGCTCGCTTCATGGCCGTGACCCATCATCTTCTCTACCCTATGCAGATTCCATAGGATTCTACTTTACTCTTACACCGGTGTCTGATGCCCTCTTTCTTTTCTTCTCCATTGTCTTTTCTAAAGTTTTCTAGGAGATTAACTCGATATTCATATCCCCTCTGTCTGTATTATTTTGACAACAAGAATCTTGTTACAATTTTTTTTAAACAGAAGTTGTGTCTTTTCCTTTGCATTTCTGTTGTGGATAATCTAGGCATTTTCAAGGTGCTTCAGTCCCATCTAATGGAAAGGCAAGGAGCAGGAGGTATACAAAGCACAATGATTAATATTTTAAGATCATTTTCTCTTTAAAGTAGAATAATAGGAGCTGCGGTTTAACTATCTCCCATACTTCATTCTCACATTCCCAGGGAGGTGCTGATCATATTTTAGCATCTGTTGTACATGCACATACACAAAAAAAGTGTTTACAATGATCCTTCAAACCTCCTACTTTTATCAACCACTATTTTCTCTTGCTTTTACTCCTTTTCAAATATTTTTTGAAAATTTTAAATTTATTTATTTATTCTGAGAGAGAGGAAGAGAGCGAGCAAGCAAGCAAGCAAGTGAGCAGGGCAGGATAGAGAAAGAGAAAGAATCCCAAGCAAGGCTCTGGGGCACCTGGGTGGATCAACCAGTTAAGCACTGGACTTCGGCTGGGATCAGGATCCCATGGGTTCCTTAGTCCTAGCTGCTTCGGGCTCTGTGCGGACAGTTTGGAGCCTGGAGCCTGCTTCGGATTCTGTGTCTCCCTCTCTCTCTGCCCCTTTCCCACTCGCTCTCGCTCTATCGCTCTTGAAAATAAATAAACATTAAAAATATATTTTTAAAAAATCCAAAGCAGGCTCCACACGGACAGTGCATAGCTGGATGTGGGGCTCCAAGTCACGGATCCATGAGATCACAGCCTGAGCCAAGATCAAGAGTCCGTCACTTACCCAACTGAGCCATGCAGATGCCCCACTTTTAGTCCTCTTGTATCAGTCCTCTTGTATCAGTCACCTGACCTTCAAATATGACAGTGATACATCATAAATACTTGGCTAAACTGATTTCTTAATTCTTTAATATATTTGCATCATTTTCTCACATAGGCGTTCTATTTGTACTAGTTATAGCTATTGGATTAATATGCCCCATGTTTTTAATATTATCATAAAAAATATAGGCATAAAATTAAAAATAAATGATATAAAATAGTTCAGGGGAGCTTATGCTAAAAGAGAGTGTATTTTTCCTCCATGTTCTGTTCCCAATCCAGTTTCTCACACTCAACTATATTTGTGGTACACAGCTCCTTGTTTGGCAATTACACACCTAAATAGTATTTTCTAAATTATTAATTTAATTTAATATCTTGATGCTCTTCTATGAAAGGTGATGATTTAGCTTATAGTCATAAACCTTCATCTCTTTCCCTCTTCTCATTCAATGAAACTTATTATTTTAATCATTTTGACAAATGTCACTTTACGTTTACAATACATATTGTATTTGAGGATGAATTTCTACCTCTTGTTTTAACAACTCTTTGCCTTTTCTCCTACCCCAGTGTCTTCCTCTTTTATCTTAGAATACTTCTTTTTATTGCTTTCCGTTTCATGAGTACCAGCTCTCATAGGCTTCCTGTTTTGCAGAAGTTTATAGAAACATCTTTTCCTGTCTTTGACACCTTCTGAGATCACTTTGGATATCACTTTATATAAGAAGCTGTTTCTGATCAGATAAGTTAAAATGGCTTTTCCTGCCTCTGAATTAAGTCTTCTAAACTATTTTAACATTGCTAACTCTGTTTATGTCATTTCCTTATATTATAATCATTAGAATATAAATTTTATCTCATCATTAGCTTCTGACTTAAGGTGACCCATAATAGTTACTTATATAGTTATAAAATTTTTATTAAAAGGAGGAAATATTGAAAGGAGAGTGAAAACTTGAACTCTAGAGACAAGGCTCTAGACAAGGAGATCAGGTCTGAGCTGGGTTTTCAGTCTTAGTGGATAGCAACGACCTTGTTCTTCTTCTCTGGGAATCCTGAGATAACATGAGGACTTGCTACTTCGTAATTTACTGCTTATGAGTTTCAGTTCACTAGTTCCAATATATAATTGTCACAGGATCTTGAATGTGTCACTGACATTTCTAAATCTCATTTTCCTAGTCTCAAAAACAGTATTTCTAGATAGAAATGAGCATTAAATGAGATAATCTTTTGAAATTATCACTTTCTGACAGTTACTCGTGGTATCATTTCTACATCAAAAAAAATGCATTTAAGAATTTATTTTTTATTTAAATATTTTTAACATTTTTATTTATTATTGAGAGACAGAGAAAGATAGAGCATGAGCCTGGGAGGAACAGAGAGATGGTGAGACACAGAATCTGAAGGAGGCTCCAGTCTCTGAGCTGTCAGCACAGAGCCCCACGTGGGGTTCGAACTCGCAAACCATAGGCTCACAACCTGAGCCAGTGTGACGCTTAACTGACTGAGCCACCCAGGCACCCCACCTTTAAGATTATTAAAGAAATTATGAATCTCTATGCATTGAATTTTTTTAATTTGGTAATTTATTTAGCATGTTTAGCATATTTTCACACACACACACACACACACACATATATATATGTATATATATTCACTTTTTCCTTTGTAGTAAGAACACAACCGGAGACCCACTTTCTTAAATATTAGGTGCAAACCACAGTATTGTTAACTACAGGCACAAGGTTGTGCAGCACATATCTAGAACTTGCCTTTCCTAATTTCCTTTCTGAATAATATGCATTAGTATATAGAAACACACTGACTTTTGCATGTTGATTTTAGTGCCTTTCAATTTTGCGGAACTTGATTATTAGTTTTAAGTGTTTGTGTATGTGTGTGTAATATTAGAGTTTTCCACATATAAACTCATGTCAACTGTAAACAGATCATTTTGCTTTTTCTTTTTGCTAAGGGTGACTTTTTTCTTTTCCTTACCTTATTTTGGCTAGTACTTCTAGAACTATGTTGAATATAAATGATGAGAAAGGCACCCTTGTCTTGTTCCTGAGGTTAGAGGAAAATCTTTCAGGTTTTTACTTAGTATAATGTTGACTGTGAATTTTTCATATATGGATTTAATTATAAGGAGGCAATTTCTTTCTAATCGTTTTTGTTTGTTGAGTGTATTTATCAGTACAAAGTGTAGACCTTTTTTCAAATGCTTCTTATGCATCTTAATGAAATAATCATGAGATTTTAAAACTTCATTTTTCTAATGTGTTGTATCACATTATTTGATTTTTTTATGTCAGAATATTCTTACATTCCAGGGATGAATCTCAATTAGTCACAATGTTTGATCCTTTCAATGTATTGTTGAATTAATGGACTGGTATTTTGTTGATTTTTGCATGATTGTTCATCTGGGACATTAGCCTATAATTTTCTTTTCTTATGGCTTTTTCTGACTTTGGTATCAGAATAATGTCTATATAAAATGAGTTTGAGAATGTTCCCTCTTCTTGAATTTTTTGGAAGAGTTTGAGAAGGATTGGTGTTAATTCTTTAAACGTTTGGTAGAATTCAGTAGTGAAGTACTCTAGTCCTGGATTTGTTTTTGCCTGTTGTTAGGTTTTTGTTCACTGGTTCAATCTTTTTATTAGTTACAAGTCTGTTCTGATTTTCTCTTTCTGCATGATTTCATCATGATAGATTATGTATTTTTAGGAATTTATTGCTTTACTTCTGTAGAATCAGTTGTAGATTTTTTTTCCTTTATTTCTGATTTTATATCTGAGTCTTCTGTCTTTTTTTCTTATTTAGTCTAGCTAAAGATTTTTTCCATTTTGTTCATCTTTCCAAATATCCAGCTCTTAATTTCATTGCTTTTTATTGTTTTTCTATTCTCTGTTTTATTTCTCCTTTAATGTTTATTTCCTTCCATCTGCTAACTTTGAATTTTGTTACTTATTATTTTTCAGTTCCTTGAGGTGCAAAAGCTAGGTTGTTTATGGGGCACCCAGGTAGCTCAGTTGGCTAAGCATCAGACTTCAGCTGAGGTCATGATCTCACAGTTCGTGGGTTCTAGCCTCACGTCAGGCTCTGTGCTGACAGCTCAGAGCCTGGAGCCTGCTTCAGATTCTGTGTCTCCCTCTCTCTCTCTGCCCCTCTCTCACTCATGATCTGTTTCTCTGTCTCAATAATAAATAAATAAATAAAAATTTTCAAAGTTAGGTTGTTTATTTGAAATTTTTAAATGTAGGCATTTATTACCGTAATCTTCCCTCTTTGTACTGCTTTTGTTGCATCCTATAAGTTTTGCTATGCCACATTTGGATTTCATTTGTCTCAGTATATTTCTAATATCTCCTTGGATTTTTACTTTTATCCACTGGTTGTTCAAGAATGTGTTATTTACTTTTCACATATCTGTACATTTTTCTAGCATTTCTGCTGTTTCATTCCACTGTGGCCCAAGAAATTACTTGCTATGATTTTGCCCTACTTAAACATGTTAAGATTTGTTTTGTTACCTAACATGCGCTCCATTCTGGAGAATGTTCTGTGTGCATGGGAGAAGAATGTGTATTCTGCTGCTGAGTGTGATGTGCTGCGCATACCTGTTAGGAATAGAATGTTCTGCAGGTACCATTTGGTCTATAGCATTTTTCAAGTCTACTGTCTCCTTATTAATTTTCTGCCTGTATGTTGTCTCTGTTATTGACCTCGGGGTATTGAAGACTCCTATTGTTATTGTATTGCTATCAATTCCTCCTTTCAGTTCTATCAATGATCATTTCAGGTGTCTGAGCACCCTAATACTGGGTGCATATGGACATACAACTGTTATATTTCCCTGTTGAATCAGGACTTTGTCATTATATACTCACTTTAGTTGTCTTTTGTGACATTTTAAAAAAATTGTAATGTTTGTTTATTTTCGAGAGACAGAGAGAGACAGAGAACAAGTAGGGGAGGGGCAGAGAGAGAAAGAGGGAGACACAGAATCTGATGCAGGCTCCAGGCTCCAAGCTGTCAGCACTGAGCCCAATGGGAGGCTCAAACCCACGAACCATGAGATCATGACCTGAACTGAAGTCAGACTCTGAGCCACCCAGGCCCCCCATCCTTTTTGATAATTTTTGATTCAATGTCTATTTTGTGTAATATAAGTATAACCATCACTTTTTTCCTCTGGTCTTGTGCCTGTGGCCAAATAGATTACTCTTTTTTTTTTTTTAAACAGTCTGTAATTGATTTCTCTCTCTCACGCCTGACTTACCACAGGCTTGGATGTTGGAGGACAAGCCGTTCCTTTCTCTCCCTCTTGGGACAGCATCTTCAGGTTCTGTATCTTTTCCCTGTGTCTAAGACCTGCACAGCTTCAGCAAGCTATGCTCAATTTTCTTTCATTCTTGGCTTCCCCAGCCATCCAAACTGGGTCAGTCTGTCAGCTTTCTGGGTGAGGAAGACAGAAACTAACGCCCTGGGACACCGGAGTCAAGCTCCGCTCTCTGCTCAAGGAAGAAGTCCCAGGCAAAGGTGATTTGTCTCAGTATTCAGTTGTGCCAGCTTGTGGTAGGGACTAATTGGTAAAATGAAGTTGTTCTTCCTACCTTTTTTCAGTGCGGCTGTTCACAATTTTGTGCTCATTGTAGGTACTGCAACCTGTTAACAGGGGTCTGACCATCTCCAAAAGCTATTCTGTTCTGTCAGATTGTTGTTACATCAACGCTTCTGTGGGGGAGAAAGGGCAGAGGCTTCCTAGGCCGCCATCTTGTTCCCTTTACTTTTCACCTAAAAAATTGCATTTCAGTGTTGTGTTATCTCCATTTTCCACATTTAGTAAAATCCATGAAAATAATCTTAAAAGAGAAAGATGGCAAATAATTTGCATCCCATTTACCATTCCAGTAGAAGTGGTTGTTTACCGCGGCAAGAAAAAAAAGACTGTAGTGAGTAAGCGACGTTTGCCACGGTCATAGAATGGGGACAGGCTGGTGTGTACATCAAGCATTTGCTATTTCTCGAAAGAAAGGCTAAGAATGGGCCTTGTTAAAACAATAATTATTGCAAATAGTGCTTTGTAGTCAACACCTAGTAATATTTTGATAATGACATCTAGCTGATACACAATACTTAAAGTATTGATAAGGACTACAGTAAGCATTAAGCTAGGTACTTCACATGTATTATCTGCCACATTCACCTCTAAGTATAAATTGAAAACTACTACAGTTATCACCTTTGATGTATATGAAGTTTAGAAAAGTTAGGGAATCACCAAAGTCACAGGCCTAGCAAGATACAAATTTAGGTTTGTTTTTAACACACACTGTATCACCTGCCATATAACAGCATACAACTAAATGGTGTTTTACAGTTTTTAAAATACTTTCTCATAACCCACCTCATTTGTCATGTGAGAGACCCCTAATAGGGTTGTGGTTGACGAATAGATGATACCACTCATCTGATGTGTCAAAGGAGATCAAAGGATTTTTGTCAGATGATATGCATACGACCTGAACTAGAAGCAACCTGAGATAATAGGAAGAGTCAGAGCTGAGACCTGGTATTAGCTTATTATCCATTCATCTTCCATTCAAATATACATTTGCTGTCTTCTGTGTCACCGGCACTGAGCTTTAACTCTCATTTTGCCTCTTTGTGTCTTGGGAGTATTGGGTCTTTTATTGCCTCATGATTTTATAGTAGAAAAAGCAAGGGATACTTACCTACTCAAACAGATCCCGATCCAAATCCCAACTAATGCATGATTCACTCATCTGAAAAATACCCCATTTACACAGTTGCCATTATCCCTCTAACAATCTTTTAATAATAATCTTATCTGATGTTTATTTATTTGAGAGAGAGAGAGAGAAAGCATAGTGAGCAGAAGAAGGTCAGAGAGAGAGGGAGTCACAGAATCTGAAGACAGGCTCTAGGCTCTGAGCTGTCAGCACAGAGCCTCACACGGGGCTCAAACCCACGAACTACGAGATCATGACCTGAGCTGAAGCCGGATGCTCAACTGACTGAGCCACCCAGGTGCCCCATAATCTTTTAATTTTAAAATTGTGGACTAAAGAAACCCATACTATTTGGTTCTCATTATTTCCCCAATAATAATCTAAGCATTTTGGAAATAAGAACAGATTTAATCCCCATAACAACTCTGTAATGCAGTTACTATCATCATCACCATGCTTTTTTCTTTTTACGGTTTTACAACCGAAGCACAGAAAAGTTAAGTAACTTTCCCAAGATTACACAACCTAGAAGTGGTAGAGTTTGGATTCTAACCCAGAGACTGCTTCCAAACAATGCATGGAGCCATGATTTGCAGTCCATCCCAATGATCTGAGGGTCAAATTAAACAGGATAACAATTGATGCACTTGGGTGGCTTAGTCATATAAGCATCTGACTTGGGCTCAAGTCGACATTTCATGCCTCATGAGTTCAAACCCTGCTTTAGGCTCCATGCTGACAGCTTGGAGCCTGGACCCTGCTTTGGATTCTGTGTCTCCCTCTCTCTCTGCCCTTTCCCTGCTTGCTGTCTCCCTCTCTCTTAAAAATAAATAAACATTAAAAAAAAAATAATAACTAGATAACAATGCAACACACCTAACAAGGAGTCTAATACATAGTCTATATATAATAAATGTTCATATATTTTCCTTGTGAGCCTGAGTGTTATGACTGCAAAGCTGTGGTGCTTTCTTTATGTCACTCTGCCTCTTTAAACAGTGACAGAAAGGAATACTGTGTCAGAGGAATTCTAAACAAAGAGTCATGTGATTTATATCACAAAAATAGTCAAGGAGAGACTTTGGCTTCCTGTAAGAAAACAATTCCCCTGTAGCCTTTCCTCCTTCTCTGGTCTGCATTTTTATAATATCAAGGCATTGGGTATGATTTTAGTAACTTGTGTTCACACACAATTTCAAATTTAGGTAGTTAATGAGACAATAAATTATTTAGCTGAAAAGAAAATGCAATATGTATTTCAATTCTGCATTGAAGCATCTTGGAAATGAGAAAAACTTTGATATAAGAAATTGTCTTTTCCTTATAGTTAATTGACTATTTATTCAGAAGGGTTTTGAATTCAGAATGTTACAGAGCATGTATTCATATGATTATCGTCCTCAGCCTTTGAAGATGAAGGTAATTCTCACTTGCTTTATTCGTCCATTCAAGTATCTATTCATTGAATAATACATTTTGTCATTGTAAGCTTCCTTCGATACCATTTGCCAAAACTCTATTTTCCTTAGGAAAAAAGAAGCTGACAAATTTAACATAATTCCCCAAACTGTAGAATATTCTCAGACTGTTCCAGGATAAAAACCACAGTTACTAATCCAATAATGAGATCAGATCTCATTGGTAAAGTCAGTAAGAAGGAAGACTGTTTTTTTTTCTATTGTGTTCTTTAAATGTGTAAAAAATTAAAAGATATGTCATTCATGAAATGGAAACTGAGACTGCCAAATGCTTTCAAAACATATTCTGAAAGGACCATGTTTCATTTCTCTGATTTTCTCTACCAGAAAATAAATTGAAAATACTGTTCTCTTCCATATAAGCTAAAAGGTCCCCCTACTGTTGGAGAAGCTATTAAGAAAATAACCTTTAATTTATTTTGTTTTGATCAAATCAAATACCTAACCCTTTGTTCCACTGATCGGACTAAAAAAGACAAGAATCAAGTGGGAGAGTGAGTTCAAGCTTCCATGTCACTTAAGGATCATATGGATTGAATATGAGAAGGTCACTCTAATATTGGGTCCCCTTACTTTGCCTCATTTCATGTATATCACGAATAGTGTGAACATTTCATCATACTACATAGGATCTTAGGTTTTGAAGACATCTCCTTTCTATAATATATCTCTCCAGTGAAAGTCAATTAGTTACTTAATTCCTCTGATGTTCGACACAAGAATTAAATGGTTTTTCTTAAATGCTACAAAAAAAAAACACATATTTTGGACTTAAGGAGCAGAAGTACATCTACTGTTCAGTCAAGTTATGGGCACCTGAGGACATATTGCATTGTAGAAAGCAGTGGAACCATTTAAGAAGTACTTATTTATGTTTCTTAGTCTGGGTTCCTCCAGAAGTAGATACCGTGATAATGACTGGAGTAGAAAAAACTTGTCTGGCAAGCATCTAGTAGCAAGAGAAGAGAGTGAAGAATGAGGGAAGATAGGAAGAAAGCCAGTGAAGTGTGCCTTGTGAAGCACACTGTGCTGTTGGCGAATGAGACTTGGTCATGTTACAGAGATCAGACAGATCTAGCACAGACCTCAGAGTTACCTTCTTGGGGCAAGTAAGCCACCCCTCTCTGCAAAGCTGTGACTCAGGCCATTAACTGTATGACACTCTAAACTTGCCTGGAACAGGTGATACATGTGCACATGCCTGGAAAAAAAGGCATCAGAGAGCCACAGGTGTCTATCATAAGTGGCCCAGTGGTACACAGACATGAGTTTGGTGGGGATACAGCCTCACCAGTGTTACTTACCTCTAGTGTGGTTAAAAGGGCACAACAGATTATTGAAAGGCCCTTTTACTTTTTCTACATAAAATCGCATGAACTTGGAGGTTTATAGTCCATTTCCATATGGGCAGTAAGGCTTATCGGGAAGCTTTCTGAATTATGCATTGGGGCACATGGCAGGTCAGTAAGTCAGAGAAGGGACATTGTTAATACTACCAGCCAGAGGGCTCTTGGTTGTTATTGTACTATTTTGTCTTGGATTTCTGCATCTGGAAGGTAATTGTTCACATTCTCCTGGCCACTGCAAAACTAAAGAGACATTTTAGCTACAAAAACAACACCAGTGAAGGTAAAATTTCCACTTGAACTTGTCTGTAGCCTTTAACAATCTTTACAGTCTAATTGAAATTAAAGGGAAGAAAATAGCTCTTATAAACCAGGCATACCTGCTCCTCTGCAACTTCTCAAAATTACCCTGGAGGGAGAGTTTGGCATTGAATCTAAGCTGGGTTGCTGCCATTGTCCATTACGGATTTTAATCAGGTCATCTCTCCTTTATCCAAAAGTCAATCTTCACTAACACTTTATTTAACATGTACTAGGAAGCTTTTTATGAACAGTGTCTGCTGGGGAACAAATAGCTCAGTCACATTGGTGACAACCATGTGTCTGGCACCGTATAGGCTACAGTAAATAGAACAAGCAATACAATTTTGTCTAGAACTTAAAGATTAGAAGTTACTAGGTATTTTATATATTGCATATATTTGACAATATATGGGAAATTCATATTTTATGGATCCTTGAAAAAATATTCTAGTCCTAAAACTAAGACTTACTCCAATGTATTTCTTATTTATTTTTATTTGTTTTTTCTTACTCTTCTATGTTGATTCAAAAACGTACAAGATACATTTTAGATCTCTCTCGGGAGAGAGAACAGGCAAGGATTTTCTGCCCTGCTGGCCGGGGCAGGACACGACAAGATCTATATTTTATTAAAATATCATGAGTTCAAACTGAAAATTATGCTATTTTTTGAAGACAATAATGATATGACACAGGAAAAAAGTATAAAAAAGTAAGCACAGTTATTTTAAATAATTCTAAATCAAAGTGATTATTTTAACTGAAAATTTTATTAATATTCTTGGAATATGTATTGTATAGCAGTATTTCTAAATGATTTCTATATTTTTGGCTTTAATGAGCCTAGGGGTGACACTGATTCACCAGCTTAAATATAGTATGTTCAAGGGATTAATTATATAGGCACTAGATTGGAAAAATATAATGTATTTTTCATTGTAACTATTCAACTTACAAATCTGATTCCAATGTTTATGTTTGTGGGGACTGGGGGCATGGATTCCCCACACCCCCATACTACCAAGCGATTCTCTGACACCAGCTTGGCATCCTACAAATCAACTCGATTATGACAGTATCTCCCTGGGATAGCATCAGATTACACAGGTTAAGGTCTCTGTCCCCCAAGAGGGACCCCACACCATACACACACACACACACACACACACACACACACACACATGCACTTCAGGTGCCACTTGTAAGGGCAGGTTATTACTTATGCTTCTGACTAACCAGCTATCGATTGGAAGTTCCAATGACCCCTCCTTGATTGGATTAATTGCCAGAGTAACAAAACTCACAGAAACATTTTATGTACTAGATCACTGGTTTATTATTAAAATACGTAGTGATATAATTCATGAACAGCTAGATGGAAGTGATACTTAGGAAAAGGTACAAGAAAGGATTGCGAGTTTCTTTGCCCATATCCATGTGTTTAACAATGCAGAAGCTCTCCAAATTCTGCCCTTTTGGGCTTTTATGTAGGCTGCGTTACGTAGGCATGATTGATTAAGCTATTGGCCGTTGGTGATGGATTCAACTCTTAGCCCCTCCCTCCTCCTAGATTAGCAGAGTGGACCTGAAATCTCCAATCCTCCACTTCTGTGGTTGGTTCTCATGGCAGCCAGCTTCCATCCATAGATGAGGTGATATAACCACATTGTCTCTGCACTGCTGAGTGAAATATAAATACAAAAGCTTTCTGTTTCAGATTCTGTTTTTCAGAGAATTCTGTCTATAAAAAAGAGTGAACATTTGGGAACTTTATTAGCATCAGTTTATAAATATTGCCAATATTTTCCTTTGCACATGTTAATAATTATATGAGCTAGTAATAAAGAGCAAGGAGATGAAAGACAAGCATTTGAAGGGTGAGGTGGGAAAGGTTAAATACTTAATCACAATTTGACCATATCCTAGTTGAGGAATATTGGAAAAATTAACCTTTCGATTACAGTTCTTAGCTATATTCAATAGAATTGGTAATCCAGCTGTTGCAGAGATGGCTAGTTATCCAACAAAAATTTATGATTTCCCTCCCATTGCATGTAGTTGTTGATGGGAATAAACCATTGAGCAAGGTCTACACTTCTTAGAACTTTTAACCCAGGTGTAGCCACATAGGTTATTCTCTTTATTAAGGAATGAAGAGAAATTATGCATGTCACTTTCAGATCAGTTCATTGAAGCAGAGCACCTGCACAACCCCTTTCACCTACCATTAGATGGAGGCAGGCTATGGGCCGAGTGAACAGCTGTGCAATAGGACAGAAGGAGCCCAGGTGCCTGAATCACCTTGTGTAGGGAGATACCATTATTACCTGTACACAGTGATTTATGTGAACTGGGAAATAACACATCTATGTAAGACTTCTGAAATTTGAGATGTCATTTATGTAGCTTCTAATATATGAAGGAGAAAGTTGGCTTGAAACCACAATATTATTAGAAAATAACTTTGGCTAAGCTAATATAGATAGATGATAGATAGATAGATAGATAGATAGATAGATAGATAGATAGACAGATAGATAGACAGACAGATAGATATGCCAGAATAAGGCACCAGAACTTGTCCTGGGGTGAGTTGAGGGGACGTTATGAGAGAACTGAGGTGTGTGGGGCCCATCCCAGCAACGTTACTGACTGCCTGGTCTCTGAGATTCTAGTTGACTTCTGGCAGTGTTCATCACCTTTCGATTATCAGCTTCTTTTCCTCATTGTATGCTATGCCAACAGCAGTGTGATTATCATTTGCCCCCCTCTTTAGAACTATAAATTGGATTTGCTAACCAGGTTTTCAGAGCCTTCAGTGAGGTCTGCTAGTCATGTACATATACTAATATTGATGTCCACACTTATTGTTTGATGCTCATGGTATATTGATCATCAAGTAATTTGAATATTAACAGAGTTTTAAATAGCCTTTTTATTATTTTTATTGTTTTCCTTGCACCATTCCATGAATCTGGTTATTATATTATATTAATTATATGACATTAATTATATTATATTATTATATCATATTATCTGGTTAACTTATATTTTCTAAAATTTTCAGCATAACTTCAAATAGATCAATAATCACCCCAAATACAAATGGCCTAAACACCACAAATAATATAAAATTTAATGTTATATAAAAAAATCCAACTATAAGCTACCTATAAGAAGGCCACATTAAATATAAAGATAAACATATATAAAAATAAAAGGTATAAAATCCTTAGCTTAATCAAAATAAAAGTGGAGATTTCAGACAAAGAATATAACCAGGGATAATGACGGTCATTTATAAGGTAAAAAGCAGTTGATTCCTCAAAAATACATAGCAATCTTAATTGTTTATTCACTCGACAACAAAGCTTTAAAATATATGAACAACAAAAGAGACAAACAAATAGACTCAAGTGTAGAGAACAAGCTGATGGTTATCAGAGGGAAATGAGTGGGGGGATGGGTGAAATAGGTGACAGAAATTAAGAATCCATTCATCTTGATGAGCACAAGGACAATATGCGACTTCTGAGTCACCATATCATACACCTGAAAACAATATAATAACACTGTATGTTAACTACAGTGGGATTAAAATCATTTTATTTATTTATTTAAAAAAAATTTTTAACATGTATTCATTTTTGAGAGACAGAGAGATGGAACATGAGCAGAGGAGGGGTAAAGAGAGAGGGAGACACAGAACCTGAAGCAGGCTCCAGGCTCCGAGCTGCCAGCCTAACACCCAACGCAGGGCTCCAACTTAGGAACTGTGAGATCAAGACCTGTGCCAAAGTCTGCCCCCCAACTGACTGAGCCATTCAGGAGCCCCTAAAGTCATTTTATTTTTTTATTTTTTTATTTTTTTTTATTTTTTTATTTTTTTATTTTTTCCATAATATTTTATTGTCAAATTGTTTTCCATACAACACCCAGTGCTCTTCCCCTCAAGTGCCCACCACCATCACCACCACCTGTCTTCCCCC
>NC_043705.1:131388484-131404823 GCF_006229205.1 Suricata suricatta | reverse complement strand
ACCGCAGCAATCTCCTACTTGACACATCCTCCAAGGCAAGGGAAATTAAAGCAAACCTAAAGTCATTTTAAAAAAGCAAAGATAAGCTAACAAAAAACTCTCATGTAACATCAAAAATAAAAAACATAAATAAAAATAAAATATATGAATAAAGTTGGTAAAACTTCAAGGAGAAATAGATCCACAGTTACAGTGTAATATTTCAAAATCCTTTCTCAATATTTACTAGAACAATAAAATAGAAACTAAGATACCAAAGAATTAGAATTATCAATCAACTTGACTAAATTGATTTTTATATTTTGTTCCAGAAAAAAACAGCATAATGCACATTCTTTCCAAATATACATGGAGAGTTTATAAGATCATCCATATTCTAGGTTCTTTCACAAATGTGAGAAAATTCAAATAATATAGTCTTTCTCTGGCCACAATACATGTATATTAGAAATAAGTACCAGGAACATACCTGGGAAATACCTAATATTTGGTAATAAAATGACCCTATCTATTCCACATAACCCATAATAAAGTAATAAAAGAGAAACTAGAGAGTATTTTGAGCTTAATAAAAGTGAAAAGCAGCACATAAAAAGTTGTTGGCTGCAACTATAGTTTTCTTAGATATTTTCAGCTCCGGATGTTCAAGGTAGAAAAGAAGATGTGTCTCTTAGCTTCTGCCATAATAAACCAAAACAGAAGAGGAAATGAAACCCAAAGTAAATGGAAGAAAGAAAATAATAAAGCTCTCTGGAAAAGTTCACACAAATACAAAACGGAGTAGCAATAGAAAGCCATAAACTGGTTCTTTGTGAAGACTCAAAAAAAGTTGGAAAAAGCTCAAATTACAAGAAAAAATAATCAAGAATGAGAGAGGTGATATCACTAAAGAATATATCAATATTAGAAAGATAGTAAAGAAATAACATGAACCACTTTATGACAATAGATTTGATATCTTTGATGAAATGGACAAATGAAAACTAAATAAATAGTAGAAATATATAATAAAAGGAGAAATAAATAGTATTCCTATATCTATATTAGAAATTTAATGTTTTTTAAAAATTTTCCCACAAATAAATGTGCCCAAAGTATGATTCTTTTTTTTTTCAATGTTTATTTTTTGAGAGGAAAGAGAGAGGGGGAAGAAGAACATGAGTAGGGGAGGGCAGAGAGAGATGGAGACACAGAATCTTCTGAAGCAGGCTCTAGACTCAGAGCTGTCAGCAAAGAACCCGCCACAAGGCTCAAACTCAGAAACCAGGAGATCATGACCTGAGCCCAAGTCAGACTCTTAAACTGACTCAGCCACCCAGGCACCCCACAAAGTATGATTCTTAAAAAGCAAAGAAAAATGGGAGTAGTTCAAAGCGCATTTTGTGGGGAGTCAAATGGCTACAGAAAAAATACCAAGAAGAAAATACCAGAAGAAAAACCAAACAGATAGACAAAGAGTGCTAACATAAGCTGAAAAACTTGTGATTCAAATTGCAATAACTAAATAAGTGCAGGTAAAATTCTGAGTGTTATATGCAATTTAGTTTATTATTGCTCTGATTTTTAAAAATGATCTTAGAAAACCCTATTAAATTTTTTAATACAAAACACATGGCATGTGATCACCTTAAACTTTCTAATACTCTATCAAAAAGGTAAGTGGAAAATTACTACAGAATAGTGGTTTTTTTTTCTTTTTTAATAGAGGTTTTAATTTATGTTTTAATTTTTTTCTTTAATTTTTTTTTAACATTTATTTATTTTTGAGAGACAGAGAGAGACAGATCATGAGCAGGGGAGGGGCAGAGAAAGAGGGACACACAGAATGGGAAGCAGGCTCCAGGCTCTGAGCTGCCAGCACAGAGCCTGACACGGGGCTCAAACCCATGAACTGTGAGATCATGACCTGAGTCAGAAGCTCAACTGACTGAGCCAACCAGGCATCCCTAGAGGTTTTAATTTAACACATTTTATTTATTCTTCCTTTAGGACTTCATGATTTGTAATTCTAGGTTAATAATTCACTTGAAACTAAGTTTAGATAGTTGATGAGCTTTCAATATTAATGACTGCAGGTTAGTTGATAAGTTGATAAGTTACAAATGTGTTGAACAGAAGCAGTTAATGATGAACGGGCTGTGATAGCAACACTCCTGTCAGGTGAGAAATATATAGTATACCAGTACGATAAACAATGATATGCAGTGCATGCCATAAAACATATTTGTTCAATCACAACCTGGAAGGGAAAAGTGAAATTAATTATCCCCACATTGTTGGAAATAAATAATGGAAAAAACATATTGCTGAAAGACAGTAGATGTTTTTAAATCATTAATGAACATGGGAGTGATTGCAAATACAGCACTTTGGTTTGGGTGAGCCACTACTCTGAAATGCCAAATCTTTTTTATCCAAACATCAAATGTATTATTTTAGGAATTCCTTCCCTTGTGGATACTTCGGTCCAGGGTAGAACACTTAAATTATTGATTAGATTACTACCAGGCTGTCATTTACAACAGTATCAAGTACACATAAACTATAGTGCTGTGGTGGGAGAGCTTCGAATCTCATCTTTAATGCTATCAGAACAAAGTGCACTTAAGAATCTCACTCCACTCAACCTCAAAGATTTATGAGTTTCCAACCCAAATGCAGCATTGCACTTCAAGTATCATGGGAAATGAATCAGACAGTCAACATTATTTATTTGGGATGGCATTGGCATTGATCCACAGGTGAATAACTAGACCCACTGAGTCTAAACAAGTAAGAAATAGGCATTTCAAGTTCTTAAAATATGAATATTAGTCCAACACCTGGAGGAAAATAATTAATTTCTAAAAGGTTTTTTATAATTAAATATTCAACTTTTTGAAATAAATGTTTGTGGTCTACTAATGTTTGTACAAATCCCATGAGGCCATGTCATCCAAAGTAGCTATCTCCACTTTACACACATTACTTATTTCATTCAATCATCTCTGTGTAGATGCAATGAATTCAATCACTTTAAAAATATTTAGAATTAGCCTGTGGCATTAGCCCTGAGTGATAGCTTGCCTGTTTGCTCGTTTTCTATTACGAGTTAAGAGAACAATTCAAAATGACCAATGAGCAAAGTATTTTGGTATTGAAAAACTGCCATTTTATAAATACAAGTCCTGGAATATAGAGTTTAAAATAAAAAGCAATATGATTTATTATTAATTGATTAAATATTCATTAATATGGTTAGTTTGATTTTAGAAAACAGTTGAGATAAATTGATAAATTGCAATTGCAGAACATTGGTCAAGAAAGGCTAAATCATCGCATGCTGGTTTATAGCATATCAGCATTTACTGCAATACTTACAGTTTTCTGTATTTTCTATTGAAGTGAAACATGGTAAACTGAGCATGCAGGCACAGGTATTTGAATCTATAATTGTGAGCCTAAGAGCAATTTCATCAATAAAAAATAAACTCTAAATCTTTTTCAAGTTTAGAGTTTTACTTCCATCAAAGTAAATCCCAGAATAAGCAGAGTTTAAAAAAATCAAATTTCATTCCTATAAATATGTGGACATTTTAAAATGAGTAACCATAAACTATGATTTTTTAAATGAAAATTATGACACTGTGGGTCACCTGGGTGGCTCAGTCGGTTAAGCATCTGACTTCGGCTCAGGTCATGATCTCACGGTTTGTGGGTTCAAGCTCCACGTCAGGCTCTGTGCTGACAGCTAGCTCGGAGCCAGGAGCCTGCTTCAGATTCTCTGTCTCCCTTTCTCTCTCTGCCCCTCCCCTGATCACACTGTCTCTCAAAAATAAATAAATAAATAAATGTTAAAAATTAAAAAAAAATATGGCACTATAATCACAATGTAAACCTTGATAAATTTTATTACTCATTTTTTATTTTAACACCTGGACAATAACAGCAACATTTACAAATTAACCAGAACAATGACTAAGATAATAATAAAAACTTTAAAAAATTAGAAATACAAATGATAACCTGAGAAAATAATTTAACCAGATAGAACAGACTGAAGGCTAGTTTGCTGAAAATGCAGGTGAACTAAAGATGGTAAGAGATATTGAAGTAATTTCTTGTAAAGTTTCTTGTGCACACCCACATACATATATATAAGTGGTTATAAAATACATGGAAAATGTTTAGAGCCATTAATAATTAAATGATGGAAACTGAGAAAACAACAACGGAATGCTATTTTTACCTATCATATTAATTAACTTTATTTTAAAATGTTTAATAATTCTCTTTGGTGTATAACTGTCATTCTAGCATTGTCTACAATAACAAAGATGTTAAATACCAAACTTTAACAACAGTCACATCAGCAGATGTCACTATGTCAATGGCTTTGGAACCTACCACCCAGATCTCCCTTGCTCGCATTCACCTCGTAGGTTGGGGCCACATGCTTACAGCTCTCTAATGTCCATTTATGATACCCCCAGTTGTAGGGAAGAAAATATCAGTCTCTAATCACCTAAATGCATATATGTTGTGAAGAGATTAAGTAAAAAATTGAATATGAATCATACTGGATTCATTGTGACATAATATTGTCAGTAGGAAATACTAAAGACTCCACCAAAACGCTGCTAGACCTCGTAAATGAATTCAGTAAAGTTACAAGATACAAAATCAATACATGAAAATCAGTGGCATCCAGAACCAAACTGCTTGAATTAGTGTCTCAGCCACAATTCCTAGCTTTTGCAGCCTCATTCACAATAGCCAAGATATGGAAATGACCCGTTTCCATCAACAAATGAATGGATAAAGAATACATGCTGTGGGTGTGGGTGTGTGTGTGTGTGTCCGCACACATGCACACATGCCTTTGAGTGTGATCGAATTTTAATGAGCCATGAGAAGGAAATCCCGTCATTTGGGACAACACAGGAGGCACCTTAGGGCACTATGGCAAGTGAAATACATCAAGCAGAGGAAGATAAATACTGCATAGCATCACTTATACATAGAATCTGAAAAAACTTCAAACCCATGAAATGGAGAGTAGAAATGTGGTTGCCAGTGACTGGGAGCAGGAGAAATCGGGGGAGGTTTGTAACAGGGTCTATAATTTCAGCTATAAGATAAATAAGTTCTGACGATCTAATGTAAAACCTGGTTGATAACACTGCACTATGTGCTGAAATTTGCTTAGAGATTAGAATTTGGTTCTGTCTCTCATATACATACTCTCTCTCTCTCTCTCTCTCTCTCTCTCTCTCTCTCTCTCTCACACACACACACACACACACATCAATATAAGAGGTGATGGATGTGTTAATTAAGGGACAGAATCCTTTCATAATATATACATGTATCAAATCACCACAATATATACTTTGATTTTTTAAAGTTTATTTATTTTTGAGTGAGACAGAGAGAGATCACACACAAGCTGGGTAAGGGACAGAGATGTGGAGGAGACACAGAATCCGAAGCAGGCTCCAGGCTCTGAGCAGTCAGCAGAATCTGACGCAGGGAATGAGGTCATGAACCGTGAGATCTTGACCTGAATGAAGCACCCAGGCAGCACACAATATACACTTTAAATATTTAACAGTTTTAAATGTCAGTTATGACTCAATAAAACTAAAATTAAAAACTACAGAAGGATCAATTATAAGTTATGTTTATATAACAGCTTCCTAAGCATAAACACAATTTGCCAGGTGAATAAATTATGTAAATATCCCTAACAACATGTGTAGTTATTATATTCCTTTATACTACCTACTTGCTAAGAAAAAGAAATAATATGATTTTAGTATTCCAAGAGAAATAAGAAGTAGTTTGGCACATCTGGGTTTATAATTTAATAATCATTACAAAAGATTGTGATTTCACTCTTGGTGTTAAAAATAGAAATCCAATGATAACATTAGTTTATGGTTTGGGCTTTGTGAGTCTCTGAATATATGAGAATATATTCTTTGAGACTTGTTGTTTTGTTGTGAAAATTTCATTATAAAATATTTTCTGTACTCAAAGCTGAATATAAGAGCAGCTGAATGTAATTAAATGTGTATAGATCAGAGAATTCCTAAGTCAATGTTAGAGTACCATGTTAGAAAACAACAAACTTAGATACCACACACTCTCTGACATTCAGCCGGTGTTTGAAAAACTATGGAATGAGGGGACTTGCACAGCTCAGTGGGGTAAGTGTCTGACTTCGGCTCAGGTCATGATCTCAAGGTTCTGTGTTCAAGCCCCGCATCAGGCTCTATGCTCAGAGCCTGGAGCCTGCTTCACATTCTATGTGTGTGTCTCTCTTTGTCCCTCCCCTGTTTGCACTCTGACTTTCTCTCTTTCTCAAAAATTAAAAAAAAATTAAAAAATAAAAGGAAAATATTTTTAAAAATTATAGAACGAAAGAGCATTGTATTTTGTACAGTGACATTGTTACACGTTCTTTGACATTTTTTTCCCATTAAGCAGCGGAGTCTGGCTTCTCTCCTTTGAATGTGAACTGGCCAGTGACTGCTTTGACCAGTAGTACAGTGTGGCAGATGACTTTACACCAGTCCTGGGCCTGGTGTTTAAGAGGACTGGCAGTTTCTGTCTTGGAACCACATAAGGTGATGTAAAATATCTGAGTACCCTGAAGGAGAGCTGGCATGGGGATTCTGGATCTGCCGGGAGAGCGGGGCCCCGTTAGGCCTATACTTCCGGTCATTCTGCAGAGGCGCTGGCTTTGTGTGTGAAGCCATCTTAGATTTTCCTGACCAGACATCCTGTCGACTGAAGGCTACTTAGAATTCTAGCGAACTCCACATGGAGTTGAGCAACCACCCAGGTAAAATTCTGACCCAGAACGTCTTCAAATGTAGCAAAATTGTATTGTTTTAATCCGCCAATTTCTATGATAGTTTTTTAATGTAGTAACAGATAACTAAAGTATTGTTTCACTTACAAATGGAATTTTCTACTTAGGATTTTCTTCAAATACATTTCAGCAATGCATTACAAATGTATGGAAATGTGAAAGTTTGCAAGCTTGAAGAAAAACAAAACACAAACATATCTGCAAAGTAAAAAAAAAGGTTCAATTTTTTGATCCTTATAAATAGATTTCTATATTTATATATATCCCTAAAAATATAGATCCCTATAAATGCATATGTCTACTTACCAAGTGCTTTTATGGCCAAGAGAAGGGAAAGTCCTTATTCTTGGACCAAATACTTCTTAAAACCTAGCCCAACACAGGTCTCTAAGAGCCCAGCTAACCGAACTCTGAAACGATTGCTTCAAAAATACATTTTTTTCCTCCTTTGTCGAAGGAAAGTATCTGGCAGAAGTTCCGCTAACAATCAAATACTGCTCCTAGACAACCAGGAGACAAGATGAAATTTTCTTTTTAGCCAGAGATAAAATAAATATTGCAAAAATCAAAGTAAATCATATGATGTATGATATACTGGAACCAAAAATTGCCTGTTCTGTCTTTATAAAATATATCTCATCGGTCGACTTCAGAGCCTTCATTATCAAAGAGCAAAAGAGGTTTCTCCTTGGACCAGCGTTAGAACGTCTTTTCTCGTGGATGTGTAGCCAATGCACAATAGCCATTTTTGCTTTTCTGACAAATGTTTCCCTGGACATAAGTGACATATATTGTATTTGTTGGTTCACTCTAAAATACAAATTGAATCATCTTCTGCATCCTCGGTCTATCTAGAGAGTTATTAGTGTAGTGATTCAGACCTTGGCACCCAGAGCCAAAATGCTTGCGTGAGTGCCTCAGCCACAATTCCCAGCTATGTGTCCTTGGAGAAGTCATTTAATGTGTCTGTGCCTCAGTTTTCTTCTCTATAAAATACTTGTCTCACTGAGCTGGCAGCGGGGAGAGAGGATTGTATGATTTTATACATGATAAATATGTACAAAATGTTTGACACAATGTTGATACTTGGCAAATGTTAGCTATCATCATTATGTTCAGATATTTTTCTGTTCACAAAATATCATATTTTTATTTAAATTCATATAATAATGCCTCATTGTAATGGCTTATATTTGATATACCCAATGGATATAAATCTGAGTTTTTTTAAATTTTAAGTGTGTAACCAATCTCACTTTTTAATAATGTTCTTAATATAAATTTTTATAATTTAGATTTCAGTATCAAAGGGCATGCATGATTTTAAGACTTTTGATACACATAGAAAATATACCCTCTGGGAAAATGTGTATTATTTATACTTCCTGCCATTTAAGAGAGCATCTATTTTTCAAAACAGTTCCAAAACCATGTAATATCAGGCTCGGTATTTTTTAATAGGAAGAGTTAAAAACAGATACATCATTTTTGCATTTGCAAGCAGGAATTTGAAACAGAAATTTGTAGTAAGATCAGTGCATTTTTATTAGAGAGTTGAATTTATTAATTTTTGAACCAACAGGCCATGCATTCCCACTCCCCTCATTTTCCTATTTGGATGTTAGTACCTTTCCATTTGTTTATAAGCTAACTAATTGATTTGCCTGCAAACTTTAAAAAGTTGGCTCTAAAGGGAGCAGCAATGAGTTGCATATTAAGAATGACACCATTTTTTTTATTTTTACCAATTTTACATGAAAACCAACTTACATGAAAGAATTTCTGAGAAAAATAAACAGTAAATATTATAGATATAAATTAAGCATCATACTATCAAAACATTTGTTCTCTGTTATCAGAGTTCCCACAAATACAAATACTTTCCAAATAATTGGGAGTTTTCCTTCCATATACGGCATCTTGAAAGCTAGGAGGTGGTCATGACATCAACGTCTATTGCCTCTCCTGACTCCCCAGCCATTTGTCTTCTTTACCGCTTAGTATTTCTCACCGCTGTTTCCCGCCTTTCAACTTCCCACCACTCCCCACCTACATGTCCTCCCGAAAATTGCGTTTCCCTGAATCATTCTAAGATAGGTTCATGTTTATCGCTTGTACAAGGCAAAGTAGTGTATTAAGAATGAAAGTCAGATGAAATGTGAAACATTTTAAAATTGATTTTCTTTTATATTTAGATGGATTTTTCACTTTATAACAGTTTTAGATTTATAGAATGATTACAAAAGTTGGGGCACCTGTGTGGCTCTGTAGATTAAGCAACCAACTCTTGATTTGCGGTCAAGTCATGATGTCCAGATTGGTGAGTTTGAGACCCGCGGGGCCTTCTTGAGACTCTCTCTCTCTGCCTCTCGCTCCCCCTCTCAAATAAAGAAATCAAGAAAAATCTAATTAGGTGGAAAGTCAATGTTCATTCATTGAAAAATGCTATCTTGTTATATGTTTAATTTTCCATCCGATCTATAGTTTTAAGGCAATTCTAGACAAATTCCAGCAAGCTACCTTTTTTGTAGATGTTGACAAATTTAAGCCTAGGATACTTAAGTATGGGCTGTGTGTGATGAATTCCTTCCAAAGAGGAGAGGAAAGGAGTGGGGAAGAAGAGTAAAAATGTTTACAGTAAACAAGTCTGACAAACACTACTTCTGTCACATGGTTAGCAAGATCAAAGGTGGTAAATCGTAAAAAAAATTATGACTTCCTTTTTGATGTTTGACCATTTTATATCTTTTAAGCCGTAGCTTTCTCTTCTGGGAAAGTTGATAGGAAAAGCTTTGGGTCCTTTCTTCCAGCTGGGTCGGGGATTCGAACCATGGGAACCCCTGCCTTTGTGCGAATCTTCACCCCAGCATCACCGCTTACCCACAATGAAAACCTCAGACTAGTCTGTCTTCCTGTTCCCTCCTGCCTTTTTCTGACAACTGTGGACATACTGAGTGCTCTTGCCAGGGACCTCACCTATGTAGCTCTCATCACCCTTTCATGTGTGTCTAATTATGTCTTTCTTTTATCTGAGTTTTATAGTTTTGGCATATTGATCAGGTACATATTTTGTTAGATTTATACATAAGTATTTCATTTTCTGATACTATCATAAATGGTATTTTGAATTTCAAATTTTAATTTTCAGTCGTCATTATTGTTATGTAGAAAAGCAGTTGCTGCTTGTTAATTCCAGGTTTTTGTTTGCATGAGCAGGGGAATGGGGGGCAGTGCTCAATCTCAGGACCCTGGGATTATTACCTGAGCTGAATCAGGTAATATGCAATTCCTGTTTGCTGGGTAATTTTTCTACACCTTTAATTATTTTAATCCACTCTCTCCATGCTGACATGAATCTGATGAGAAGTCCACTGTAATTCCTATCATTTTTCCTCTATAAGTGAGGTATCCCCCCAACCCACCTTTTTGCAATATTTTCTCATTGCCTTTGGTTTTCTACTATTTGATTAAGATATGTCTAGACATAATTTGATTAATTTATTTATTGAACTTCAAACTCCTCAATGTTCCTAAGTTTCTGGATGTATGACTTCATGCATGCTGTTAGTTTTGCAAGTTTCTCAGCCATTGCATTTTCAAATATATTTTTCCCAGTGTCTCTTCTCCTTCTGGTGTTCTCCTACATATATGTTAGAACTTTCCAAATCTTCCCACAATTCTGTCCTATCTTTTTGAAGATTATTTCTTTTTCTTTGTATTTCAGATTGGGAAGTTTTGATTGACCTATTTTGAAGCTTACCAGTTCTTTTGTAGGTTTGTCCAGTCCTAGACTTGTATCAGACAGCAGCTGGGTTAGTATTTGTTGAAATTACTTGGCAAATAATATTTTTGAAGTTCAATATACCACTTCTAGATCCATATAAAATATTACACATAGATCAAGTTATTTGAGGCCAAGGATTTTGTATAGTTTCCCCCTATTTCCCATAAATCTAAAAGAATTCTTGATGCATAAGAAGTGAAAAATAAGAATTCATTTACTGGGTGACTTAAAGTAGATATAAGTACATTATTATTTAAGAGTAAAAAAAATATATAATACTTGAAAAAAAAAAGATTTGACAGTCAAACAATTATTGCAAGACCAATATTGGCATAATGAAGTGTGTGACCAATTCTTAGGACTGAACTTTGGGTTATTTTCCCAATCAGTATAAAATCCTCAAGTTCCTCACCCCACCCTCTTCACAACAACACTAATTTTAACACTTTTGTGATGGTGAAACATTTTACTAAAGTATGAGTTAATGGATTTTGTGTGTGTGTTTCATTTTACATGCCACAAAAGATATAACAAAACCACTCCAGCAAAATCCTTTGTGCCATTCCCAATTTTCTCTATAGAAGAGCCTCTCATCTTCTATTCTGGGCACTTATCTCATATATATATATAATTTTCTACTCAACCTGGCTATAGGTACCCTCATGTATTCATTAATACTAAGTGATGTTTGAAGCAATAGGGAACATTTCTTCCCCCCATTCATTAATACATAAAGTTAGCTTTTCATAAATACTCTTGTCTCTGTGTATTTTATTTTATCAGAAAATTCACTAAATGCTGTTCTTGTAGGAGAGTTGTTTCCTATGCTACATTTAGTCAAGTTTGAGAAATAACAGACATGCTATTCTTCAATGTCTTTTAAATTTAATCAGGTGTAGAAATTCTGTTCTATGAACAAACAATTTCAAACTCTAGACAAGATGAAAACAGAAGGTAAACATACAAAGTAGAGATCAATCAAATCCCTTCTGGCTTATTTTAACACAGCTGTTAATAAGCTTTGTTTAAAAAATAAAGGAAAATGCTAAACTGGTCATAACCAGATTTGTTACACACAAACAGGAAACTATAGTTATTCTAATTATGATATCATAATGACTGATTTGAGTAGATGAGTGACATAGATGATTTCATTTTAGGATCACCCTGAGTTTTTTTATTTTTGTTTTTGTTGGTTTTTTTTTTTTTTTTTTTTTTTTTTTTTTTTTTTAGAGAAAAGTGGAGGGTACTAAATCTGGAAGGAAGTAGATCAGTTGTGAGTGTATTAAATAATGCAGATGAAAGGTAGTGGTGGCAGTAGAGAAGGTGAGAAGGTAAGTTATTGGATTCCCATTATATTTTGATGCTCTCCCAACAGATTCTAATGGATAATGATACGGAGGTAAAAGATAAAAAGTGGTTTTAAAAATAACTCTAATATTTTTCAATTTGAGAGAGTGAAATGAAATTATTGTTCACTGAGATGGCCAGGAATGGGCAGAACACTTTTGAAGGGTAGAAGATATAGTCATTTTAGTATGTGATAGTCTCTTTTTAAAATGCTTACTGGATATCCAAGTAGAAATATTGAATAGATAGTTGGAAATGCAAATTTCTTTTCATGGAAGAGGAAGTGCCCTTGCCAAATATATACACTTAGAAGTATTCATTAACTTCTGGTATTCTGAGATATGTGACTGATTGATGTTACAATCTTACAACAAAGGAATTAAGTTTAAACAAAGAAGCCTCTGTAGTTTTTAGCTGACAGGAGATTCTTTTATTGAACTAGACTCTTTTGTAGCCATTAGAATGATGGAGTCTTAGCATAGCAAAATCCAAATGACTGTATTTAACTGTCAAAATCAAAGTAATCAAGATCAGAATGTCTGCAAAATATTGAGCCACAGGAACATGTTAAAATATCTATAGAAATTCAGATATTTAGGCAGTTCTCAGTTAATAGTTCTCAGATGTAGAACTCATCTATCAAAGAAGATAGTAGTTCTCCATGAGGAAAGACATTGCAATACAATGGTTAGTGTATCTGTGTATTTTCTTAGTCCTTCTCCCTTAAAATCATGGCCACTTCTTAAAATAACCACATTCTGGGAAAGAGCAATTTACAGCTGGTAGGGACTACAGATTATGTGGTCTGAGTTTATGCTCAAATCCTTGAACCCAAAACATCACCATGAACCCCATCTTAATGAAGTGGCATAGAGCCAATGGGGCCTTGGTTGAGGTCTATCTCAGAATAGGCTCACTGAAACCAAGAAGCAGAACTAATTATTCTTTCTGACCTAAATCAAAATCAGAATGGGCATGTTTAGCAGTTATGTCCTTTACATTGGTTCTTCCATTAAAAAAGGCAAATTGAAGTTCCTGGAACTTCCACAATACAGTATCACTGCTCCTGGCCTATATAGGAAATTAAAAAAGAAGGTAGTATTCCAGAGGAATAGCAGAGATTACTGATACTAACAAAGACTTCAAGAATGTTGGTGAATGGATTCCATGATATGCACATTTAATTATATCCACATTGAACATGAAGCAACAGTTCATGATTCTGTACATTTCTGAAACTAATGGCCATTTTTAGGCACCGGCCCCAGTTGGTAGAATGTGTGGGTCAATGGTCCAGGAGTGGAGGGAACAAGAACACTGCTCACTATCACTTTAGGAATTTGTGCTTCACATTCTATCAGGAGACATAAGAATTTCGTTGAACTTACGGTTACAGTTGCCATCTGTTTTCTTTGGAATCTTCATACCAGTAATTTAGGAGGCATAAAAGGGAAAACCCAAACAGCAAATGTATGACCCTGATCATCCTGGGAAGGTAGGATTGCTTCACTGTTATATAAAATGCACATGGAAGAGTATGTTTGACACTCAGGTGAAACACTACAGTGCTTCTTATTTTCGTTGTGCAAGTAGAACAACCACAACCTGATAAAATCATGGTCACTAGAGTCTCAGACCTCTGTGGATTTCTTCTAACCAAGGCACTTAGGCCAACCATTTAAATACTAGGCAATTTAAATGGGTGGTAGAGAAGGGAAATGTTGGTATCAGTTAAGGTCTCAGAACTAACTGGAGCAGTGAGGGCTGTAGTTCATCCCATTAACCCTCTCTTTAACAGACCCCATGATTCTGATGCTCCAGAATCCTAGAGTAACTGTGCCTGGATGCAGTGAACTTAGAACAGAGTAAATGTAAGCAAGACAGGAGGGAAGCTGTGGTAGTTGCCTGTTGTTCCTCTATCCACCATCTCGGTGGTTGTTAAGGGCTGGTTGCTAATGGCTCATGGCCATTCCCTTGATCAGGACATTGCCAGTGGCTGAAAAGAACTTCCATACTCAGGAGGACCCATTCCTTCACCAGGGGTATCCTGCTTTCAATATTGAATTTTATCAGAATACAGAAGGCCAACCACATTGCTTTAAAGTAAAGTCAACTTTGATGTGAGTTATGACCCAGATTCCCCAGTGAATAAAACCAAAGGTGATTTATCTGAGACTATATGTTTTTCTTGTCTTGTACCCATTTGCTATAACTATATTGCTTTCTTCAGTCTTACAGATATTTCTCCTTAAGTGGATGCCCTCAGCAGAGCACATAAGATTGTATCTCTACTAGGAATACTACTAAAAGCGTCTGGAGATACAGATTCATGCATATAGATAATAAGTCCCGTGTTACATTAAATTTTCAAAAAAAAATGCAAACAACCTACATGTCTAAATAGAGAAACAGATAAAGTAAGAATGCATCATATATTATGGTGTTATATAACTTTTATAACAAAGCAGGAAACAATAGCAAATCCAAAAGTAAAATCCTTGGAAACTCATTGTCTCTGAGATAATGAACAATTATCACTAACACACTAGTTTCATTTTATTGTTTCTTTTTTTCTCAGATACCCAAAACATATTCCACAAATATTGATATCTGGGCCATTACATTGATCATTTTAATAGGTTAAAGTGTCTATGTTAAAAACTGTTTCACAGCAAGAGCGTTTATCTCTTTTCATTTTATGGCAAGAAAAAATGAGAGGGGAAAACTTTTACTTGCTATTCAGAAGAGGAACACATGATTAAATTATTACAAGAGATCTTTACTTCAATGTGATAGTTAAGCAAGGCTTTTGTTTTCCTAACCACATATTTTATTTCCCTGACAGCATAGTATATGTGTAAATAAAATACATTTATGTTCAGGTGACTGGGTTTTATAGTTATTGTTTAATTAAATTTGAATTCTTTCTTTAAAAGATGTTCATATTTCTATTTGCACATTTTTCTTTCTCAAAGAGCAACTTTAAGTCACTGGTTTTCAGACAGAAGGGATTTTATGTACTTGTTTGTGTGTACAGTGTTTTGAGAAACTTTGTGGCGCAAAAAAAAGCTCTATTTATTTTTAATGATATTATTTCTGAATGGGAAGATATATCTCCTTGTATATTTATATATTTATATATATAATATATTATATATATTTATAAATTCAAGTACTACAGGAGAGACTAATGTTAGATAAATGCCGGATAAACAGATAGATATGTAGATAGCTAGATGAGAGAGAGAAGAGAGAAAGAGAGGAGAGAGAGAGAGAAACTACAATCCACATCACAAATATTTCTGAAGGAATTTTTTTCCTTGCCAAATATTTTTAAGAATGCTTAGTTTAGGGGCACCTGGGTGGTTCAATTGGTTTCAACTCTTGGTTTTGGTTTAGGTCATGATCTCATGGCTCATGGGTTCAAGTCCCATATGGGGCTCCGAGCTGACAGTGCAAATCCTGCTTGGGATTCTCTTTCCATCTGACCCTCCACCACTCCCGCTGTCTCTCTTACTCTCAAAAATCAATACATAAACTTAAAAAAAAAGAATGCTTGGTCAAATGACTTTATCTTGGTCTTTGTCCCTGCACCCCTTCTATTTCCCCCTCTCTCCTTCTCTCTTCCTTCCTTCCTTCTTTCCTATTTTAATCATACATGTCCACTACCACTCTCCCTAACTATATGTTATATATTTAGTTTTATAAATAATTGTATAAAAAAAACTCCTTATTTTATTCTCCAGGTACCACTGACACAACATTGGTATGTATGACAAAATTTTACAGAACTTTTGGTGAGAAAAGGATTTATGTGTAGCCTAGGAAATACTCAAATCCATCAGCATTTTGGATGCTAACAATAGAAAGCCACTATGATTAAATTTTTTAAATGAAACAAAAAGAAACTTTGACTGGAAGCTACATTTTAGGCCCCCTAATCACTATATTCATTCCAATGGCTATATTTATTTTGCATGGGTAGGCAGGGTAATGGTCTTCAATAATATTCATATCCTAACCTCTGGAACCCATGACTATACTACTGTATATTCAAAACTATGTTTTGGAGAAATGTTTCAGTTAAAAACATTCCTATATAAAAGGTAGCTACTTTTTTGCATGGACCTCAAGTATATTGTAGTACAGAGGTGGAATTTAAGGAAAGGTATTAAGCAGGCTGTGTTTTAGCTTATGGGCAAGTAATAAATTGTATCATTTATCTTGAATGTATCATAGATAAGCTGCTATATAATGATTGCCACTTCAGATAGCTGTGAAATTAGGTGATTAACTAGTTGTTACTTAACCTTCTAATTTCTGTATAAGTCTAATTACATGAAATA
>NC_043705.1:131366144-131388384 GCF_006229205.1 Suricata suricatta | reverse complement strand
TGGCTCAGGTCAGATCTCACGTTCGTGAGTTCGAGCCCCGCGTCAGGCTCTGTGCTGACAGCTAGCTCAGAGCTTGGAGCCTGCTTCTGGTTCTGTGTCTTCTTCTCTCTCTGCCCCTCCTCCTCTCATGCTCTGTCTCTCTCTGTATCAAAAATAAATAAAACATTTTAAAATAATAAAAAAAATAAAGTTAACACACAAAAAAAAACCACAACATTTCATGTGGGGCAG
Source organism: Suricata suricatta (assembly GCF_006229205.1). Taxonomy (NCBI): domain Eukaryota; kingdom Metazoa; phylum Chordata; class Mammalia; order Carnivora; family Herpestidae; genus Suricata; species Suricata suricatta. The sequence continues at coordinate 131,388,153 of NC_043705.1, read as the reverse complement.
TCATCCTGCATTATCTGGTTGGGCTCAGTGCAGCAAGGGCCCTTAAAACATAGGAGAGGCAGGAGAATTAGAGAGGAGATGTGATTGTGGCAGTGGGTTCATGGAGATGAGCCTGCAAGCCTTGAAACTGTAATGGACCACAAACCAAGGACCATGGGGGGCCTCCAGAAACTGGAAAAGGCAAGAACTATATCATCCCCTGAAGCTTTCAGAAGGAACATAACTCTGCCAACATCTTGATTTTAGTCCCATAGGCCATTTGGATTTTTGGGTATGTGACCACCAGAGCTGTAAGAGAATAATGTTTTGTAGTTTACTGTGGTATGATTTTGGTAATTTGTCATATCAGCATGTAGGAAACTAAAGCACTATATGTCTTCTGTCTTCTTTTCCTTTTTTGTTATCAGAAAATCAGCATATTTCATTATGAACATATATACGAAGTAGAATTGGATTTTGACATCATGGATTTTTATTTTTCAATTTATCTGAATATTCAATTTTATTTTCAGTAAGTACATATAATTTATATAATCCGAAGTATAAACATACATACATAAACAGATAACATTTAATGTATATTTATATATGCAAAGATAACTTTGCAATGTATTATTTCAAAACAAGAGAGTAGAACAAAAGAGAAAAATTGGGGAATGTTTTAGTTAAAGCATGCAAGCAAGAAAACAATATGTATGTGTATATTGTATTTATATATGGGTCACTATGTGTATATACACACATGTGTATATGTGTGTGTGTATATATATATATACATATATATAAAAACAGAGAAAGGATGAAAATTTCTGTAGAAGAAATTAAATGCTTACTCAAGGACTTTGATTCTAACATAATAAGCACTGAAGATTTACTGAAGCTATCTTTTTTGGAAAAAGTGTTAATGAAATGTACCCTAGATTGTCTAAAGTTACTAACTAGGATATTTAAGAACAACTAATATGAGATGAGACATAACTTAACTAAATTGAGTAATTCAGTGTTTTCATTTATTGAATTTAATATTCAAAATGTATTGAATATATTAATGGCAAAATACATTTTTCATTATTTTAAAACATGTTTAATTCAAGGTCTATAGAAAGAAAAATATATGAAAAAATCAATCATAAGGTAAATGAGAATCTTATAGTGATGTATAGTTTATATTTTTTGTAATAATTTACTGAAGATGTACACAAAGAGAAAAATGTTACTTGGTAAATTAAAAATAAAATTTCTTTTTAGTGCCAGACAAATTTCACATTTCAAAGATAGTTTTTACTTCATGAGGTTCTCAAAATGAGAAGTATGAACTACAGTATAGAACAATTTGCTCCCTCTGACCTCCTTAATCCCATAATTTGGTTTATAAGTATTACAATTTCTCAGTGGCCCTGCACACTGTTATTAGGATGGTAGTGCTATTCTCCTTCTGCCTTTTACTGTCAGAAAATCATTATACATTGATAAAGTGATGATAAGAGTTTTATAAATCTATAAGAATAAAGAAGTACTTAGCTCTTAGTGTCTATCTTGAGAAAAACCTATAACGTAGCTTTAAAGTGGTAATTTTTGTCAATTTTTGTACATTTTAGTAACTCTATTGAATTTGCTTTTGCAGATGATTTTTTTTCTTATATTCAAGACCTGGAAAAATTCCAAATGAGTAAAGAACAAATCTGATATCTGTGAACATAAGCAGAAATATTCATCTTATTCAGTCATTTAGTATGCATATTAATGATACATTTATAATGTAGTTATGATAAATGTAACTTAAAGTTAGAATATACAGGGGCACTCGGGTGGCTCAGTTGGCTCAGGTCATGATCTTAGGGTTCGTGGGTTCGAGCACTGTTAGTCTCTGTGCTGACAGCTAGCTCAAAGCCTGGAGCCAGTCTTCAGATTCTGTATCTCTCTCTCTCTCCCTCTCTCTCTGACCCTACCCTGTTCATGTACTCTTTCTCTCTCTCTCAAAAATAAATAAAACATTTTTTAAAATTTAGAGTTAGAATATATAAAAACCTTTCAAGACAATGACTTATTTCACTACTTGAAAGGATGCAAATATTTCATTTACTATAAATTTGTTTACATTTGACAGACTTTGACGTAAATAAGATCTCATATTATCTTCTCTGAGTCAGCATAATTATTTTGAAATTAATCCGTGTTGTTGAACAGTAGATTGAATTGATGAGTGGTAGATTCCTTCTCATTGTTGGGCACCATTTTGTTAATACGGTTATACAACATGTTGTGTGCCCATTCACGTGTTGGTAGACAGACACTTTGTTTCTTTCCAGGTTGAGACTATTCTGCATGAAGCTGCTATGAACATTCATGAGCAGTCTTGTATATGAACAGAACAGTAAAATGCCTCCTAATATGGTTAGCATATGTGTACATTTATAAAAATCTTGAAAACACTTTTCACAACAGATGTATTGCTTTACATTCCTATCTGCAGCGTATGTGGACTGTGGTAAGCCCACATCCTTGCCATAGTCCCTCTTTAACTTCAGGCATTCTGATGAGTGCATGGTGGATCACACAATAGTGTTGTCAAAAGTGGTCCATTTCTCTGATTACAAAAGATGCTAAGCATTTTTTATATGGGCTTATCAGTTATTCATGTATGACATAATATATTGTTTTGTGAAATTTCATGCTAAACTATATCCATTTGTATTTTTAATTTTTTTGAACATTTATTTGTTTTTGAGAGACTAGAGAGACAGATCATGAGCAGAGGAGGGGCAGAGAGACAGGGACATACAGAATCTGAAGCAGGCTCCAGGCTCTGAGCTGACTGTCAGCACAGAGCCCAATGCAGGGTTCGAACCCACAAACTGTGAGATCATCACCTGAGCCGAAGTCAGACTCTCAACGGACTGAGCCTCCCAGGCTCACCCTCCATTTGTATTTTTAAATTGGTTCTGCTCTTATTATTAAAATGTAAGCATGATTTATCTACCCTGCCTAAAATCCATTGCCAAATATAAAAATTAAGGATATTTTCTTCCACTTCTGACCTATTTTTGTCTTGAGATGTCTTTCAAAGGGTAGATGTGCTAAATTTTTATGAAATCAGTTTTTCCATTTTTTTCTTTTGTTTTAGTTTGTGTGCATGTGTGTGTGCTTTTTGCATGCTAAGAAATTTGTTTTGACTCCAAGGACACACAGATTTTCTCCTATGCATTCCCCCCAACACACTATAAATGTTGGGGGTTATTACTGAGGATGAGGAGATTACACACAGTCCTTGGCTAGCTAAATTATACCACGGAGATTTCTAGCCGGTTGCAGGTAAACTGGGGCGGGGCGTGTGTCTGTTGGAAAGCCTGCCAAACAGCCCTGACTGTGGAAAGGCCCGGGGCGCCCTCCCAGGCGTTCCGCAGTCCTTGGGGAACTCCGTTATCTATACACATAGACCCTTGCTGTTTGTCTCTGATTTGATTAGTCTCTCTTGATCGTTCACCTTTCAGTCCTGAACCCTTTGTTTTTGCACAGCTGAAACATTTTTCCATCCTCCTTACACAACAAGCCAACTGAGATTTGTGATTGGCCTGACACTGCGATAATTGAGAATAGAAATGAAGAGAAAGGGGTCTTCATCTGCAAACGTTGACCCCGTGCTTCCCCTCTCTTAAGTAGGACACTGGAGTAAAGTTTCATCTGCTGGAGCAGGGTTTGCTGGTCATTTCCAGCATATAAATCTTATTGTTTAACATTTTACATTTAGAGTTCTATGTCATGTAAATTTTTCTATATGGTGTGAGACAAGCAAAGGTTGATATTTTTTCCCCAAATTGCTATCATGTTTTTTCCAGAACTATTAGTTAAAATACTATCTTTCCCTTCAATTTTCTTTGGAATAATGCTTTAAAAAAATCAACTGAACAAGAACAATAACAAAAAGATTAAAAACTAAAATAAAAATAAGTCAACTGATTGTATACATGTAGGTCTTTTTCTGAATTCTATTCTCTTCCACTGATCTGAATGTATATTTTTATGCCAATATCATGCCCTCCTGATTCAAGTAGCTTTATAGAATGTCTTGAAGTCAGTGTGACTCCCCTACATGTGGGTTTTTTTTTAATTGCTTTCATTATGCTAGGTCACCTGCATTTCCATAAATATTTTAGAATAAAATAGTTTCCACAAAAAATCTTGATGAAATTTTGCTAAATTTGGGAGTCTTTATATTAGTTTCCTAGAACTGTTGTAACAACCCGAAAATGGATGGTTTAAACTAACAGAAATTTATTCTTTCACAGTTTTGGAGTCTACAAATCTATAATGAAGGTGTCAACACAGACTTAACCCTTCTGAGGGTTCATTCTATCTTTTTGTGGTCACTGGTAAGCTTTTGATTTTTTTGGCCCTTAGACGCATCACTCTGTTTGCCTTCCTTTTTACACGTCATTCTTCTGGTGAATGTGTGTGTCTGTGACAAATTTTCCTTTTCTTAGAAGGCCACCATTCATACAGGATTTAGGGTTTTCTATAACTCAGTATGCCTTCATCTTAACTTGATTACATGTGCAAAGACCCTATATGCGAATAAGTTCACATTCAAGCATTGGTGGGTGAACACAAATGTTGGGGGAACACTACTCAAGTTGGTAAGTCCCCAAGGTCTCACTACTGACACCAACTACAGATCTGATGGTCTACGTGATTATTCTCAGGTTCAACTCATCATTGTTATAGTTCATTACAACAGAAAGACACAGATGAAAATCAACAGAGAGACACAGAGATGAAAATCAAGCAGTCCGGGAGATACCAAGGTGGAGGGATTCCAGTCGTACTCTCCCAGGGAAGTCTTGCAAAGCACAACCGATTTTGTCCAAGGAGTAATGTGCAACAGTATTTGTGGACAATGCCAGCCAGGGAAACTCACCTTAGTCTTGGTGTCAAGTGTTTTGATTGGGGCTAGATCACATAGAAATGGTTGCTCAGGCAGATAGTTGACCTTGGCCTCCAGACCCTTATAGGTCAAACTGATACCATGTGGCTCAATGTTCTCCACTATAATCACATTGTTAGCAGGCCTTAGGCAGAGTGGCCATAGGTCTCCAGCTAAACAGAGATACTTTTTATCAGGTAGGAAATTTTAAAAGTTTACAGCTCACAGAAGCTGAGACTAAAGGTCAAACATCTCAGGTCCCCTGGGTGGCTGTCAGTTGAGTGTCTGACTTTGGCTCAGGGCATGATCTCACGGTCCATGGGTTCAAGCCCCACATTGAGATCTGTGGGGACAGCTCAGGGTCTGGAGCCTGTTTCAGATTCTGTGTCTCCCTCTCTCTTTGCCCCTCCCTTATTTGCACTCTGTTTCTCTCTGTCTCAAAGATAAATAAACATTAAACGTCAAACATCTCTTTGTACAAAGACAGTCCTCTACTAGATAATTTTTTTCTTGAGAGAGACAGAGCATGAATCAGGGAGAGGCAGAGAGAGGGAGATGCGGAATCTGAAGCAGGCTTCAGGCTCTGAGCTGTCAGCACGGGGCCCTTTGCAGGGCTCAAACTCATAATCTGAGCTGAAGTTGGACACAACCTATTGAGCCACCCAGGCACCCCCTCCCTTTATTTTTCAGAGTCTACTAGACAAATTTTGATTAGCATTGATTGACACTTAGGTCAGTTTGGGAGGCCTTGATATCTAAACAATATCAATTTGAGGTGCATGGATGGCTCAGTTGGTTAAGCATCTGACTTCAGCTCAGGTCATGATCTAATGGTTTGTAAGTTCGAGCCCCAGTCTATGCTGACAGCTAGAGACTGGAGCCTGCTTTGGATTCTGAGTCTCATTCTCTCTCTGATCCTCCCCCACTGGTGCTCTGCCTCTCTCTCTGTCTCTCAAAATAAATAAATGTAAAATAAATAAATAAATAAATAAGCATTTTAATTCTTCCAATCCATGATCATGATTTATGTCTTCATTTATTTAGATTTTAAATTATATCAGCCATAAACTTTTGACTGATGCTCATTTTGTGTCCACCACTTCATTCTTTGAAGCAGCAAAACAACGAACCCCTGGTATTGAGGCAAAAATCTCACAACAATATTATCTAACTATTTGTTGCTTGTATTTTAATAAACTTCTCAGTTGGGACAGGAAAAATCATAAATTATTTTCTTAGAGAATTAATCCTGCCCCCACTTTTCTTTCTTTCTTTCTTTCTTTCTTTCTTTCTTTCTTTCTTTCTTTCTTTCTTTCTTTCTTTCTTTCTTTCCTTCTTTTCTTTCTTTCTTTCTTCTTTCTTTCTGTTTTAACCCTTATCAGTGCTTTCAAATTTATTGTCCTGGGCCATAGGCATCAGACTTATCTTGTTAGTTATTTAAAAATCTTGGTTAACAAGTTAAGCCAAATAAGCAGAATTGTAATTAGAAGTTGTGGAAGAAGAACCTGCACTTTAAAATCTAAGTGAATCTAACTCAAACTCAAGCTTTAAAGTTATTGATAGAGATTGTCCAAATCTTTTTGTGAAATCATGTTGCCCATCACATAGCAGCTCAGAGTTTGCTCCTACATAGGACTGCTTTCTGGAAATACGTTTTGTGGTTGTATAATTAAACTAATTGAGGAATATTATAACTGTACATAGAAAACTTTATTGAGTTTATTATAAGAATGCTATTGAATATGTATGTGAAGTCACTAAGGATTTTCTTTATTAAAGAAATAACCAGAATTAACTTTCACAGATGCCAGTAAGACACAAAATGTTTACTTTTCTGAAATGTGTTTCTAAAAAAACTGATATTTAATTTACTTACAGGTATACCTGAAATTACTCAGAGGTAAGAAGAGAAATTTATCACATAATTGTAAAAAAAATGAGGTTTTATATATTTTTTTAAATGGAGGGAGTTTATGGAAAAGAGAAATGTGTAAGAATTTGTTTTGTTTTCTCTCCCCTGGCAAGCTGATTTGCTGAAAACTATCAAGAAGAGTCATTTTCCCAGGAGCAAACTGACTCAGTTATAAGGGAAAGTAGTTTTAGTTATTTATAGGTTTCTAGAGAAACCTTGTGAATTCAATACTGTCTTGTTTATCTCTGGGCAATGGTGTTGTTTTTCCTTCTGCTGGTATCCCCACCTTACTTATGCCAAAATTGCACCATTTCCCTCATTATGATTCCTCGGTGTACTGGTATATTAATTTTATGAACAAGTTATGAATTTTGAAACTTGTTCATCAAATGAACATCCTAGTTACAAGTTTTGAAAGTTGTAACTGAGCCCAATTCTCTTTGTGTCTTGGCTGCCTGAAAGCTATAAGCTAATGTTTCTCTCCAAATTTAAAAATTGTGCCAAATTTCATTGCCCACATTTCTATCTTCAGGCTCTTATTGGCTTAATATGAGTCTACTGCTTCTATCCTGGTGATCTTGAATGTTCCAATACTATATGTATTTTTGTAATCTACTCCTAAAATTTTTGGAAATATGGGAAGCATTTTTAAATGTTTGGTTGCATAACTCACTATTTGTTATTAATATTAATATCTCCTCTGCATTGTGCTTTTCCTTCAACTAGTCCCAATATATGACCATAAATATCTTGGACTTAGGTGCTTAATTCTGAGTGCCTGGCATAACTAAGGTAAAGATATCTATATAGTCTCTTTATTTTATTTATTTTTAAATGTTTTATTTATTTTTGATACAGAGAGAGACAGAACATGAGAGGGGGAGGGGCAGAGAGAGAAGGAGACACAGAACCAGAAGCAGGCTCCAAGCTCTGAGCTAGCTGTCAGCACAGAGCCCGACGCGGGGCTCGAACCCAAGAATGTGAGATCGGACCTGAGCCGAAGTCGGAGGCTTAACCGACTGAGCCACCCAGGCGCCCCTATATAGTCTCTTTAAAAACTAAAAATATCACAGAAATAGAGAAGCATAGGAACTATTAAAATGGAGGTCGTTCTTACAGAGGAGACATTTGAAATTGCAGAGTATACCCTCCTAGCAACAATTCTGAAATTTTCATAACAATTCCTTAGTGCTCTCCACCTATTCCAAGCTCAATTTTAAGCAAAACTTTGATTGAAATTTTTCCAACTTCCTTTGAAATCCAATATGTAATCAAAATTCATCCCCGAGGCCTACAATTTGCTTTGGATATTCATGAGAGCTTGCCAAAATATTCTTATAAGTCTTCTCATGCACTAGTTATAGATACTTCTTTTCAAAGAATAGCATCTCTTTTTCCAGTGTTTGGTTCCAAAATAGTTCCCTGCATGGTTCAGCAATCATTTGCCCCTCTCTCTTATAGTGCGTGAAGCAGGGAAGGAAACATCCATAGAAAGCATCCCTGTGTTGATAGAATAAGACCATTTATTAATTTAGATCTCTTAGTAAAAGAACATGATTATATACTACAGTGCTGATAGCACTCAAAGAGAAAGAAATCCCTCCCACGTGAGGCTGAAAATATCTAACTTATTCTCCCTGGTTAACCTATATTCCTGATAAGGAAAAGAAAGACAATCAGATCCAACTTTTTTAAGGAACTGAGATCTATAAACATTATTCATTTCTTTTTTTATATTATTCATTTCTGATCTGCCAATCATACATATAGGCATATATGTATCTTTACAATATCCCAGATATGATGTCCTAAAGCTTACGAGAGAATGTCTTAAAGCTGCTTTGTCAGAATCTCCTGATAAGCTCACTACTTCATGAGGTTAACTATTCTTGTTTGGCTTCAAAGGCCAGGTGGGTATTTCTATTTTTACATACAAAAAAGGCCCAAGGATAGCCAATAAGACAGAATTATCATTTACGATGTATTTCAAAGAATGTTTGTCACTAAATGGGCTTAAGCATAGTATTTGATTTGGATTTTCAGATGGGATTTGAATTATTCACTTTACTCACACTAACGGCTTATTAAATATATTAACTGCATTTATTTCTAAGGAAGCAATTGGCAATGTGCATGTGTACTTCATGTTTCTTGTGGTGCCATTTTTTTCCTAAATTAATTTGATGTGATTATAGTCATACTTAAAGTTTCTTTTATAAGTTTTGGAAAAAAGTTAAATGTCTTTATTTTGGTTACTAGTCTTTAACTACATCCCCAGAGACGTTATTAAGATGAATACACACACACACACATACACATGTGTGTGTGTATAATGCTTTATTTGTTTTTGAGAGAGAGAGAAAACAAGCTAGAGCATGAACAGGGGGAGGGGCAGAAAAGAGGGAGACCCAGAATCTGAAGCAGGCTCCAGGCTCTGAGCTGTCACCACAGAGCCGGATCTGGTTCAAACCCTTAAACTGAGATTATGACCTAAGCCGCCTGAGCCACCCAGATGCCCCAAGATGCATGTTTCCAAATAAGTTGGAGGAAACGAGATAGCTTCTACAATAATGCAGTATTCATAGTAGATAAATGATAAATACCTTCCCAAGTTCTTTCATAAACAAATGTTTATTTTACATTAACATCTTGTAGTCTTGAGTCAAACCTAAATCTATTCATTCTGTCTTAAATTACTAGGAAGCAGCACACATTTTCATATAAATGTAAATGTACAAATGCACATATATACATATACACAACCATAATATGCACATACACATATCATTAAAATTAATAAATTTTAATAAAATTAAAGCAACTGAATTGAGTAGAAATTTAACCAGCATTTTTCAAGATTATATTATTGTTGATTTTATTAAATGATTATATTCTCCATTAGAATGGCCTGTTTTCCAAAATGAATTAAATTTCATGAAGCTACATGCAATTGTTGTAACTTATGAAATTAAATCACCACTTGATTCTGGATATTTGAGCCATAGAGACATTACTACTGATGTCTTTCAAATCATTAGCTATTTTCCTCCTCACCTTAGCTATTCTAAATTGAAGCCAAATTTTAAAATGCTCTTATTGGATAAAGTATATATTTATCCAATTCAGCTGTATACTTAGATCAAATACAAATATTTAACTTTTCATATTATCATTACTTTTAGTACTGTATAAAATACTTTTTTCAAATACGTAGCACTCTATGTATAATTCATAATTCATCAGGCAGAGTAAGTGTAAAGATAACTTTGTACACTACATGTCATTAATTTGATAAGTAAACACTGATATATAACATCATGATATCACAAGAAAATTAATATTTTAAGGAATAGGCATATTGTGAAAGGACAAAATGCTTAAATATTCGCTGTCTTAGTCTGCTCAGACTGCTGTAACAAAATACCGCAGACTGGGTGGCTTAATAAACAGAAATGTATTTCCTCACTATTCTGGAGGTAGGAAGTCCAAAATCAAGGTGTCAGCAAGATTGGTTTCTTCTGAGATCTTTCTCGGTGTTTGGAGTTAGCCCTATCCTCATTGTGTTTTTTCATGATCTACCCTCTGTCTTAATTTCTCCGTCTTTTAAGGACACTAGCCATACGATTTATTTTTTTATGTTTTTTTAATTTTTTTAATGTTTTAAATTCATTTTTGAGAGACAGAGAGAGACAGCGCAAGCAGGGGAGGGTCAGAGAAAGAGGGAGACACAGAATCCAAAGCAGGCTCCAGGCTCCGAGCTGTCAGCACAGAGCCTGACATGGGGCTCAGATACAAGAACCGTGAGATCATGACCTGAGCCGAAGCCGAATGCTTAACCCACCCAGGCCCCCCTAGCCATACGATACAGAGCTCACCCCAATGACGTTATTTTAAAATAATTGCATCTTTATGGACCCTCTCTGCTTTCTGGGGTGAGGATGTCAACCTTTCAATTTTTGGAGAACCTAACTCAGCCCATAATATTAACACTGAGCCTCATACATTCACCCAAAGTAGATTTATGAGGAGGCTAACATTTTTAAGCACTTTTAAAAGACATCTTATGAGCATTGATTTTGCTGACCTGAGTTTTGCTCATCTCTGCTTAGAAGATCAAGGAGAAGTAAAACTCTTCAGGAGTTTATTTGATGCCATTTCTTGTTTCTAAGTGAGACATCTAGAACAGTCAGTGGGCCAATTAAGGTGAATCATCTAACAGCTGAAAATTGACATTTCACCACTACCATACATTTTAATTAACTTTTTAAAAGATCAAATTCTCACATTCCTATTATTACATTGTTCTTTTGTCTTTTATTTATCATAAATTATAATTAGATATATTACATATATATCTGTAATGTATATATGTTTGCATATATACACATATTTATTCATTTGCTTTTACAAACGTGTATCACAGGTCTGTACATATACATATATACATATGTATAATTTACACAAACAATGAAGTTATACGTTATATACATATGTATAATTTATACACAAACACAGGAATATGTATATCTTATATGCATATGTCTAATATATGTATATAATGTGTAATTTCTCATTAGTACATAATTCTTTCCTATTCTTGTTAAGAATCTTTAAAACCGGGGCACCTGAGTGGCTCAGTCGGTTAAGCGTCCAGCTTCGACCCTTGCCATGATCTCACAGTTCATGGGTTTGAGCCCCTCATAGGGCTCTGTGTTGACAGCTCAGAGCCTGGAGCCTGCTTCAGATTCTGTGTCTCAATCTCCCTCTGACCCTCCCCTGCTCATACTGTCTCTCTCTCTCTCTCTCAAAAATAAATAAAAAGACATTTTTAAAAAATCATAAAACCACTTTATTTATTTATTTATATAATTAGTTTTTTACAAAAATAAGGTGCTGGGGTGCCCAGGTGGCTCAGTCCGATAAGTGACCAACTCTTGATTTAGGCTCATGTCATGATCTCACAGTTAGTGAGATCCAGCCCTGTGCTGATAGTGTGGAGGCTGCTTGGGATTCTCTCTCTCTCTCTCCCTCTCTCTCTCTCTCTCTCTCTCTCTCTCTCTGCACCTCCCTCCCTCCTTTCAAATTAAATAAATAAACATTTAAAAATAACATAAAATAAGCTGTTATATTCATTTGAACACATTGGAGCAAAATATCACACAAATGAACACACTTTTATTCTGAAAAGAGAGTAAAGCATCCAGCAATGAGTTAATAGTTTATAAATCCTTATTATAGGACTATGTGCTACCTGGATAAATCACTAAATGGATAAAATAGTGGAAAACCATTATTTTTCAATTAAAAGAAAAAAAGAAGTGAATGGTGCCTGCATCCTGGAGTCAGGAGACAGGGAAAAAGCCCATAGCCTAACCACCAGATCTTTGAAATTAAGTTCTGTAGTATATTTATTGCAATGACATAGTTGGGCTGTCTTGATGTATGAAAGGACCAAATAAGGGAAAATTAGTAGTTACTCATGTAATCTTGGATCTGCATCTAAACAAAGCACATAGTTCCCTAGAAATTACATTTTTGCCTTTAGAAACATGTCAAATAACTGTCTGATGAAACCAACACATTCCTAAAGATAGGGGTAAGTGGGGCAAGTAGGAATGCAAAAATGAGCAATTTGACAGGGCGAAAAAGAAGCAAAAATGAAAATGAAGCCAAGCTGGAAACTGCATAAGGTAAAATGAAATAAAGAGGAGACTGTAGGCTAAAACATGGGGCATTTTGTTACTTAACATGCCATATTTTCTAGCAAGTGCAAAATATGAAGGAAGATGTAATCCCCAGGGCAAAAAAAGAAAAAAGTTTCAGATTTGCCGAAAGTAACTTTAATCATTTTTTTCTTTACTTTTCTATATCTCATTAGTCTCATGGGTAAAATCAATCAAACATTCCTTTCACAGACTGTTCTGCCAATGTGTATAAACTACCAAGGACATATTAGATATTCAGGGAAACTTAGTTTTATCTTGAATAAGGTTTATTAAATTAAGGGATGTACAAAGCAAATTTAAAATAATTGAGCCAAATATAAATATTACATGAACATTTAAATAAGAAATCCCAGTGAAAGGGTAATTCTTCAATGGATGAACAATATTAGAGAAAAAAGGATACTTCACTTTTTGCCGTATGTATAATTTGGACAACAGTAATAAAAATAATACCAAATGTGCCTTTATTCTCAGTGAGTAAAAATGAATACATATTACTCCCAGATAATTACCTGTGTTAAAGGAAAGGTTAACTGTCAAAGCAGGCTTACAGACATTTTCACACCAAACTTTACTAATGACTGAAATCAAAGAGAAAATCAATAAACACTGAAGAATTTTCTTTCTCTGGAGGAACCAAAAGTGTCTGAAGCAACTTCTAAGAATGCCTCTTTCCCCTTTATTGAAACAGGTTGTGAATTCCTATTAATAGAAGAGGTTTTGAATAATGGGCCACCAAAAAAAAAGTTGTTTTGATTTCAAAACTCCTTCTTTGTGTAACTGTTCATTAAAGGAGAATATGCTTGTATTAGGAGGGTGCAATCTCCTGTCAGCCATGCATCAGCAGTCCCTAACTTCTGGGTTTACAATAGGTGATCCGTGTAGCCTAGACATAACCCGCTAAAAGCACCTAACAGATAGCAGCTCCCATATCCTTCTAATGCTAAATACCATCAACATTTTATAAGGTTATCCAGTTAGTATCTGTCATTTCCTTTGTCTGACTAATACACAGTGAGTGTGACAAACCTGCTCTTCTTTCCAACAACACGTCAATTGTATTCAAGTCCATTCAATAAATGGCTAGCAAGTCAGTCCAAAGTCTCAGGCATCTTTGACTTTCTCTTTTCCTATCCTAGCCTTTGGTGGAATTGGTAAAGTATGTTAAGAAAAACGTACAGTTTTAGAAATTCATTTTACAAACTTCAACTAGTTCTTCAGTTCTACGGACTGATCTTACACCTAATTCCATGTCTAATTAACAGTGATTTCTAATCTACAAATGAAACGGCTTTTTCTTAGTTATTGTCCTTTGTCAACCTTGTCAGTGAAAAATATTGTGTCTTGGTTTATTGCGGCTTAGGACACAGCATGTGTCCTGAGACTAATTCTGTCTTAATGCCAGATTTCTACTTTTAACATCTTCCCATTCTGTGTTTCCAGGAGGCTTACTACTATTCTTTTTTCTGAGCCGTATAATCCTTCCTCCTTACCTGCCCCCAGACATCCTGGAGGAAGGATTACTAGCTGTGCATCATGACAACTCTTTTGCTTCTCTATCATTTCACTCTTATTGTCCCTGTGCACACACTGAAAGCCCCAAAGTGACGATCTCTCTCTTCCCTGTCCTCATTTTCTAAAGCAGCCCCTTCGTCCACTTGGATATTTCTAGGAATCTGAACATTCATTCTCTTTCCATTTATTGGACGTTACTTTGCAAAGCGGTGTAATAGAGGGAAAAGAGGCTTTCTTAGCTCATACTGTAGACCTTCCACTTACTGCTAGGTGACCTCTAACCCTCAGAAAACATGGAGCTCAATAATCGTCATTCCTCGTCCTTTCTGGAAATATTGCAATAACCTGACAACTATCCTTCTCTAAGGCTTTATATTCTCCCCATGTCCGCATAATAAAATCTGAGTTCCTTAATCAGGTATTCATTACCTGCCTGAAATTATCTTTCCACCCTTATTTTCTCTTACTTCTTTATATATCCCATAAATTTCAGTTCCCTTTTTTATTCACCTTCCTTGAAACACTCTTCACTAAAACCAATTAAGCTCTACTTATATTTGCTCATTTTCAGAAAACAGTTACATTGAGCTTCACTAATGAAAGTTTTACCATTATTTCAGTTATTTCCTTTATATAAACTCTTTACCGTGTAATAAACCTTAATACTTCTATTATGATAGCCTGCCTAATAAAGTAAATATTTTTAATGGAAGTAAAAAATTCAGTAATAAGTAAATACCTTTAAGGTAAGCAGAAGAATTTGAAGTAAATGTTTTTTTTTAATTTAAAACAAAGGTAATGACTTTAAGGTTATTTTTTTTCTGTTGACATTCACATTGATATCATTCTGAACAAGTGTAATCTTTTCCCAATGTTTCCAGCTATAAGTTTTCTAGTGTTTCTTGCTAAGTCATTCTAAAATTGTGGAAATATATATTGAATGATACACATATTGGTATTTGATCATTCTATCCAGGTTTAATGCTTTTAAATAAATGTCCAAGCTTTGTGAAAAGGAAATGTAAGCCCTTTATAGTTAATTTGATTATTAAGGCTGGAGCTTTAATAATTTGTTGCTGTGAGTACTGACAATAAAAATGTCATTCAATTATCTATTTTCTCAGATTTAAGCTTTAAAACAATAGCTCATGAAATTAAAGAAAATGTCCTTCTTGTTCAATTCTGCTATTTGTAACAATTTCACTAATTGATTATAAAATAGAGCAATTACCTTCTCCAATAGCAAACTAAATTAAAGTACATTAATAGTTTGTGAATAAACTATTTTCAATTTTGAAAAGAAACTAATAGCATTTCTATCTGAAATGCATACCAAATGATGCCGGATGCTTTTTGTGTTAATAGTGTCAAATAGATTAGAGTATGTAAAAGCACTAGTGGGATTGATGTTAACTTCTCATTGTTCTTTGTTCGGTGTCCTTACCTACAACAAATCTTAAGAATGGCTTTCAATTAGCTTTAAATGTAAATGAATATTTGCCATTAAAACAATGAAATACTTGAAAACCAGTAAACATGATCCTGTTGAGGTTGCTACAAATATTGAATCACCTAAAAATTTTTTTAAAAGTTGATTTCTAATTCACACTCTGAGAACTGGAATCATGTACACTAATCTTAACATGAGCAATATACAAATTTAGGGTATATTATAAAAATTGCATGTAATATATTATTAATTACATATGTATTATACTATGCTATATAAACTTATCTCTGTGTTATTAAAGAGAATATCAAACATCTATATACTATCATTGTATTTTAAAATTTATATAAATATATGAGCTTCTAGTTAAAGGATTAGTATGTTCCCAGTATTGTTTGGTTACTTACAAATATACTATCTTATTTATTTCCATATGTGAAGTAGGAACTACTTTTTTTCCCAGAGGAGGAAAGCGAGAGAAAGGAAGTCAGAAAACTAGGCCCAGTCCTGCAGTAAGGGAAGAAAAAAAAAAAAAAAAAGAAATCCCCACCTTTAACCCTAGACAATCTGATCCCAAATGTACTATATAGGAAGATACACAGATAGACCTAGAGATGTCATCTATAAACTAAACATTTCATTTTACAAACAAAATACTGATGTGAAGAGTAAAAAGATAATTGCCTGATGTTACCTCAACTAACTGGTTAACAGCAATTAAAGGATTCAAACCACTTTTCCTTAATATCAGACCAGTGATAGATAAACTTTTAAAACTATGTTTTTTACTTCTGGAACAGGTTTCAACTTAAGATAAATAACTCTAGGATTGGTCTATGGGGTTGAAGAAACATCCCCTAGGGGCAATCCTAATGTGCAGAGAAAGCTGAGGGGCCCTCGCTTTGGGATTTTCACTTTCGCAGTTCTCATTAAAGTTCTTTTTCATTTTAAAAATACATTTCCTCTGCAACATTTGTTCTCCATTTACTGCATGACTCAGAACTTTAAGTAAAACTCACGATTTTCTGCCTCGTACTCTTGGAGGTTGTTTGAGGTCGGCACTCTTTCTTTCACGATCAACGTTTTCCATGTGGAATGTGGCTTCTCTTCGGGCACACTGTACTTGAAGTTTCCTTGTGACCTTGCAGAGCTCCCCTGCCCAGGCGGGCACTGAACACTGGGATTCTAATCGGTATGCTGGTCCTTTTGTTCCTCCATGAAGGTAACGTGCTCTACAGCAAAGGCAAAATCTTCACTAATGAACTGAAAACAGAGGTCAAAGGAGTATTCCTAAAGATGTCTTTTGTTTTCTCTTTATCACCTTCTGTCCAATGGTCACTATGTTCTGATTCTTCATCTTCCCTCTGGTGGGCTTGTCCACTCCCCTTCTCTTGACTTGCCAATTAGTTGGTTTGGCATCATCAGTGTGCTCCAGAGTCTCAGGCTTTTTTCACCCATCCCAAGTCACTCTACTGTCTCTGACTTGTCCTCCTCCTTCCTTGTGTTTCATATGATCCTTATCCATTAGTTTCTAGTGATTCAGTATGGCCACTTTGAATTATCTAAAATATGTTAAACCTCAGTCTCAGTAACTCAAGACCTTCTCTATTAGGAGCTGAGGTGACATGCAGTCAAGTCAGCCACAATAACAATGACAGCAGAGGATGATGACCAAGGCAAAGACAGTCAAGGCAAACCAAATAACCTTTTAAGATAGTGAAAAATAATTGTACCTGGGTCTACATTGCTGTAATTTTTTAGACGTATACTCATATATGTGAGAAAACTGGAAAGTGTTCACTGGGTTATAAATTTCTTTGAAGCCAGACCTTCACATAGACTCAGGCACTCTCTTTGACTCCCACCTGGACAACGTATGACATAGGGAGAAAGAGTCAATAGAAATGGATTCACAACAGCTATATTCTGGCTTGATGTATCTCTATAATGTACACATGCCTGATTTAAGACAAATACAGATTATCTAATCAGCAATCAATTCTAACTACTCAAAAACTTGCCGATAAATTATGATTTTGTTTCACCATGATTCTGAATATTTACATTATGGGTATATACATCCACTTTCAATTAACTGTATTTACTGAAATGTGAAGACTGTACCATCCAGTGGGAAAACAGCTAAATCAGGACCCAGAAGACCTTCATCTATTAAATTACTCTGATTGTAAGAATGACTTCATCAGTGCAATAAGGTGTTACAACTTTTCATATGCCAGTTGTAAGAAATTGAAAGACTCTATAAAGGGGCTTTACACATTTTAAAAATTATGATCAACCTTACTATCTGCTATTAAACATAGCAGAATGTTATGTTTAATCACTGTTTCTATCTACCTGTATGAAAGGGAGGGAGGAACTATATTTTATTAATCACTGCATGTCTTCCCTATTGTTGCATACCACATTACCGCAAGCGTTGTGGTTTAAAACAACATTCATTTCCTCTCTCACAGACCTGTAGTTGAGAAGTCTGGGTAGACACCCCGGGTCCTTTGGTGTGGAAAGCACTCCGGGCTCGAGCCCACAGGATTCCTTATCCTCTGGCTCCCTCCGTCTTCAAGACAGTGATGGTGCATCACATCCCTCCTATTTTTTGAATCTTGATGTTTTCTTTTGCTACCAGCTTAAGCCAATTCTGTTTTAAAAGAGTTTAGATAATTGAGTCAGGCCGACCTGGATTATATGAGTATTTATTTACATCTGTAAAATTCCTTTAGAGCAGCACCTAATTTCATATGTGGTTCAATAAGCAAGCATCAGAATCCTTGGGAAATGGGGTTTATCTTTAGAATTCTGCCTATCCTAGAGGCACCTGGGTGTCTCAGTCAGTTAAGCATTCAAGTTTGGCTCAGGTCTTGATCCCATGGTTTTCAGGTACAAGACCCACTTCAGACTCTTGGAGCCTGGAGCCTGCCTTGGCTCTCTCTGCCCTTCCCTTCTCTCTCTCTCTCTCTCTCTCTCTCTCTCTCTCTCTCTCTCTCTCTCAAAAATGAATAAATATTAAACAAACAATTTTTAAGTAGAATTCTGCCTATCCTAAACACATATTCCTGGGAAGACTATTAAATACACACATCAATGGCCCAAAATAAAGACCATGCCAAAGTGAATGTCAGTATGCCCCTTAATAGATGAGAAAATTGAGGCTCATTATTATTATTATTATTTTCCTTGGTAAGTTCATTTAGCTGAATCTGAATTTCATCCTAGTCCTGTCAGGTTATACAACTCATTTATCACTAGGCTCGAAGCTAAATCAAAGCATGGGAATTGGCAAATAAACAGAGGCGTTTAAGAGGAAGTAAAACTAAAAGGTTTTTACTAAGCTGCACATTATGTCTATATTAAAATGATTAATTCTAATAATTTTTTTGTAATAGGAAAGTAAGTAGCCCTAAGAGCCAAAAGACATTTTTTGTTCTGCTCTCTCCATTGTCTGCCGGCTTTGTAACCTGATAGCCCTTGTTAAAAATAAGCCTTTGCTTCTAAATCTTTTACTTTCTTAATTGTGGTTTCTCTCCATGGGTTTTATGTTATACAGGACTAGTCTCAATTTACTGGTTTGTGGCATTTCAAGATTTCAAGCATCCAGTCAGTTTGAAGGATTAGAAATTTAAGCTTCTTAATGTGTTTCCTGAAAAAGCTTCTCTTAGCAGGAAACTGGGGAACTTGCTTCAAATTGTTTTTTAGAGTATGTGACCTTTAGGCTCCTCTGATGTGGATTAATGTATTTTTATTTCCTTATCTAAACTGTTTAATGCCTGTCATTTCAAATTACTTACAATATTGTAAATAAAACAAAACCACCCATGGAAATATTTTGATATTTGGTATTTCCTTCTTACATAATGATTTTGAGATTTATCCACGGTGTGGAATGTATCTGTGGCTTATTTCTTTTTTATTTCTGAGAGTGTACCACAGTATCGAAACACTGTATTTTGTTTTTCCATTTACCAGTTGATGATTATTTGGTTGTTTCCAGTTTATTCCTGAAAGCATTTACTGTGAGTGTTTGTGTGAATATGGATTTTAATTTTACCTCAGTAGATACCTAGGAATCGAGTCCTGGATCATATACAAATATTGTTTACCTTTAAGGATCAGTCGAACTGTTTTCCAAAGGGATGTACATTTTACATTTCTAACAGCAACATACGGGGGTTTGGTTTACTTCATATTCTTACCAACACTTGATATTACCAGTGTTTGGGATTATAGCCCTTCTTTTTTTTCATTCTTGTTAATGTCTTTTCATTTTTGAGAGACAGTGAGAGACAGAGCATGAGCAGGGGAGGGGCAGAGAGAGAGGGAGACACAGACTCTGAAGCAGGCTCCAGGCTCTGAGCTGTCAGCACAGATCCCAATGTGGGGCTCGAACCCACGAACTATGAGATCATGACCAGAGCTGAAGTCAGACGCTTAACCCACTGAGCCACCTGCGCCCGCCCTTCTTGTCAATGGGAAGTGCTATCTCATTTTGGTTTTAATTTGCATTCCCCTAATGCATAACGATGTTGAACATCCTTCCATGTAAATATTTATACAGTTTCTTAGGTGAAAGGTCTGCACAAGTCTTGGCCCATTTTTTATTTGGCTTGTTTTTCCTCTTAGTACCCAGATGGGCCCAATGTAATCACAAAGTCCTTCTCAGAGAGGCGCGAAAGTTAGGGAAAGAAGATGTGATTCAGTAAGCACTAAGGCTGAGTGATTCCATCGCTGGAAGAGGGAGGAGAGCACACCAAGCACTGTGGGCTGCCCTGCAGAGCTGCCCCCTTTGCCGGCCATAGCATTATTGCCCAATGGCTGCAGTCCTTTGCATCAAAATCACCTCCAATTCTTATTTCAAAATGAACAAGCCTCCGACTTCTGGTTCAGGTCATGATCTCACAGTTCGTGGGTTCGAGCCCTGTGTCAGGCTCGGTGCTGACCACTAGCTCAGAGCCTGGAGCCTGTCTTCACATTCTGTGACTCCTTCTTCTGACCCTCCCCTGCTCACGCCGTCTCTCTCTCTCTCTCTTTCTCTCTCTCTCTCTCTCTCTCTCTCAAAAATAAATAAAAACATTAAAAATATTAAAAAAATAAAAATAAAATAAGAATAAAAATGAACAGAGACCACAAGGTAAATTCCATCAGCGGTTTAGGTGAGGATTTCAAATTGAATTTTTTCATAGCTTCCCACATGGGTCTCATGCATGCTTGAGTGCAGTACCCACTCTTCTACAGAAGGCTTATTTTCGTAATCTGCACCCCACATAGACCTCAACTCCCATTCCTGTCTGCAAATCAGGCTGATCAGAGGAGCCAGCAACAGGGTGGTCCTGGTCTACTACATATTTTGTTGTTGTTGTTGTTACTCAGACTTTGTCTTATCTAATGTCAGCACCTAAACTTAGCTTTACATCCTGAATACAAATGTGGTGACTTCTAGTCAGTCCATTTTTGCCACTGTTGCCACACATTTTCCAAAACATGATATGATGATCTTGGTAGTATTAGCAGATTTCTTTTCTACACTACTATATTTGAGCCACTATAATACATCACCATAGACAGAGTGGCTTAAATAACAGAAATTTATTTCTCATAGTTCTGTAGTCTAAGAAGTCCAAGATCAATGTGCTGGCAGATTCAGTGTCTGGTGTGTTCCCACTTCTTGGGTCATAGACCATCCTCTCCCTGTGTCCTCATATGGAGAACTTGCAGAAAGCTCTCTGGGCACCAATCCCGTTCATGGCTCTGTCCTCAAGACCTTATCACCTGCCAATTGCTCCGCCTCCTGATATTAATACATGCAAAGTTAGGATCTCAACATGAGTCTGCGGGGCACAATCTTAGAACAACTGCACTTTCTCCTACCCTGCAATCCACACTCATTTGAGCTACTAAGTATGAATCGTTAGTGCTTTAGAGAAAAATATCTGAAAATGTTGTCCATGGTTCTACATTATCAGCATCACCTGGTGTCACAAACTAGATGCTGACACCTGACATTTACTGCTCACCTGCTTGTATTTACTAACCTTTGTCTTACATCTTTCCTTAAACTTTTCTTTCCCCCTTACCCTGTATCCCAGGCAGAAACTCAAAGCCATCCCCCAGGTAATGGTGACTGCCCTGACAAGATCTCCCAATGACCTAGACTGCTGCTCGGACCGTACAAACTTAAACTTCCAAGGACTCATACTTACATAGATGACAAGTCTTTCCTATCTAAATATTCATCTTAGGGGCACCTGGGTGGCTCAGTCGGTTGAGCATATGACTTTGGCTCAGGTTATGACCTCACAGTTTGTGAGTTCGAGCCCCGCATCAGGCTCTGTGCTAAAAGCTTAGGGCCTGGAGCCTGCCCTTTCCCCACTGGTGTCTGTCTCTCTCTGTCTCTCAAAAATAAATCAACATTACATAAGTTTAAAAAAATAAATAGTCATTTTAAGCCTAAACAAAAGGAACCCATTTTC
>NC_043705.1:131362715-131366044 GCF_006229205.1 Suricata suricatta | reverse complement strand
TAGGTATGTGTTTAGCCTATTTATGAGTGTCATGGTAATACACAGAAAAGGTCCAGAGCCTAGTTACTAATCATGGAGATTCTTGCTTAAGAATTGAGGAAAGAAAAGGACTATCATCCAGTAATCTTTGAGCCAGAGAGATCAGCAAAAAAACAAAAAAACAAAAAAACCAAAAAACCTCCCCAACAAGAACCACATAATAATGTCTAAGTAGTTCATTGTTTTTTTTTCCTTTATTAAAAATTTAAAATATTTATTTCTAAGAATGGGGGAGGGAGAAAGAGAGAGAGAGAACATAGGGAGAGGAGGAGCAGAGAGAGGGAGACACAGAATTCAAAGCAAGCTCTAGGCTCTGAGCAGTCAGCACAGTGCCCAATGCAAGGGCTCAAACCCACAAACTGTGAGATCATGACCCAGGCCAGAGTTGGACACCTAACCAACCAAGCCATCCAGGCACCCCACGATTGTGCTTTTCAAACTGTGGAGTTTCCAAAATTATGACCGAATGTTCTAGGTATTGCTAAACTTAGTACTCTCGAACCACTGAAGTCTAGTTTATATAGATTTATAAAGTCCAGATTGCCATTGTGTCTACTGCTTTTAATCTGCCATTGTCTAGCTTTCCCACCATTTTTTTTTTTGCTAATAATAATAAATTTCCTTCTCTCTCTCAATTTTCCTGTAACTTCTGGAGTTTGATTTGTGCATGGTTCATTTTCCTCCATTATTTTTCTCTTCTACAATTTTCTCTTCAAGTGGATAACACGATCTTTCCATAATATAATTGGTTTGCTTGATTTGTATATTCTGAAATATTCTGTCCAAAGTTTATTCACTCTGTGTTCTGAAATACACACTATCTCCACCACAAAAGTCTTGACTGATACTTGGAAGAGTATGACTCAGTGCTCCCTCCCTTGCCATTGCTGGTTTCAGGCTCCCTTTGGGTGCTCAGCCTGGGGCAAGGTAGCACCTACCCGTTTACTTTAAGTATCGATGTTTGTTGGGGGCTGCCGAGTTTTGGCCCCTCAGGCAAAGAGATATCGCTCTCCAGGGAGCGACCAAGAAAAACAAGATTTACGTCTGGAGGCTAGGAGAGTGCATTGCTTGGTCCAGGGTTCAGAGACAGTCATACTGAGCCAGAAGAAAAAAGCCAAAATGAACAAAAGATCAAACCACATTCAGGTTTATGCAGCGCTAATCTTCCCCTGCCCATTATTGCGGACAAAGTCTGGGTGCTTCTTTTTGATGCTGTGTTCAGAGTTTCAGTTTCGGTTTCCCCTTTCTCTAATAATCATTTGACTCTGTTACCTGGCAACCAACCTGGGCCAGTTTCCCGCCCCCTAATCCTATAAAGGTTTGATTTCTTTTTCAATAAACGGGCTTGATCAGAAATCGCTTGTCTTGCCTCACTCTCTGTGCTCCCCTTCCTGCCCTATTTCTCTCTCCCTCCCTCAGGAACGAACCCACAAAGAATTACCCACTCCGACCCCGGGCGGGCACTAGACCAGACAAGTGTCGCCCCAATGCGGGGCTCAGTGAAGGAACACGACAAGTGGAACCCGCAAGGATTTTCCGCCCTGCTGGCTGGGGCGGGACCCAACAGATGTTGGATAATTTAGATACATAAACTATCTCTTGTGGGTTCCTTCCTATAATATGTTGTACAGGAAATTTCTTGAAGGGATCAGCTTCATAAAATTATTAAGAAAAGCACAGTTCCAACTTTCTGGTAGGATCGTCTCTTCCTGATACGTGTATTTGTCCCATTGCAGTGCTGGGATTGCAACTGTCTTTAATACATCCTTTTCCTGAATGAGTAATAATCTAGACACCATTACTGCTTATGTCTCATTAACATTGTCAGCATCATTCTCTCTAGAATTAGCTGACTTACAGATCCTATACAGAGATTTAATTTAAATACAACTGAATACAATGCCAAAGTTCAATACTTCCATATGTTGAGGCACTGTTCCCATAATTTCTTACTAATGCCATGGAATGGACCAGAATATTTACTTACTACTACTGCATTGTCAGGAATGTATGAGACTGAGTGTAAAAAGTATTCAAAGGAGAATACAATGGCTGATCTGTTTCCATTAGGTCATACAGAGTGCGCCTCGGATGGTTCTGTGGCTACCTCATCTTTCTTTGTTCCTGTTTCTAACTCTATATTCCCATGATCCTCTAGGCTATTTGTATTCCAGTTGTCCTCCCCCACCCCCACCTCCTACGCACGTACCACGACGTTCCCCTCTTTCATCACCTGCCTTTCTCATTTCTCCCTGTGCCTCAGCCCTATCCTGGTAGAAGAAGGTCAAAATTTCCTAGATAGTGTGTCCCTGAAGGCTGCTCTTATTCCTTCAGATTCTTCAGTTAAAATAATCTGTATGAAAAACAAAACATTTTCTTGTTCATATTGGCCTCCATCTAATGATCCAATATTGTTTAAGTTCATACAGAAGGCAAAGGATTGGGTGAGAAAGGAAGGATAAATTGTCCTTCTGTCACATATCCATTTTCACTATATTTTCTAAAAAGTGAGTAATATGAAAACACTGTAGAAATAATTATATTAACAAAATCATTTGTAAATGCCTGAAGTAGCCCTGTTGTATATAGAAAACAAATTACTTAAATTAAGTATAATTAGTATGCATCATAGTTAATTATAGAAGTCAAACACAGCCTTTAATTTTTTTTAAAGATAACAGATTTTTTTTTTCTTCAGAGAGAGAGAGAAAATCTTAAGCAGACTCCAAGCTCAGTAGAGAGCCCAATGCTGGGCTCGATCCCAGGACTCTAGGGTCATAATCTGAGCCAAAATCAAATCAAGAGTTTGACACTGAACTAACTGAGACACCCAGGCATGCCAGACACAACTTCAATTTTTATTAAAATTGGGAAAAATATGTTTAGACTAAAATTTGCAATTATCAATTTAGATGTTGTCTTATATAAAACTTGTGAATTTTAATATGCTATCCATTAATTTGCTTTTTAAAATAATTTTTAATGTTTATTTATTTTGAGAGAGCAAGAAGAAAGAGAGAGGTGGGGAGGGGAAGAGGGAGAAAGGGAGAGAGAGAGAGAGAGAGAGAGAGAGAGAGAGAATCCCAAGCAGGCTCTGCACTTTTAGCACAGAGCCCAATGTAGGGCTCAAACTCATGAACCAATAGATCATGACCTAAGCCGAAACCAAGAGTCTGACATTTAACCAACTGAGCTACCCAGGCACCCTAATTTATTTTTTATTTAGTAACCTTTTATTTACCATTTAATATATAGGATGTACATAAGAATGGTCCTTGAACTTATGTTAA
>NC_043705.1:131360882-131362615 GCF_006229205.1 Suricata suricatta | reverse complement strand
CCACACTATTCCATTCATAGGGCTCCTTGGTGGCTCAGTTGGTTAAGTGTCTGACTTTGGCTCAGGTCATGATCTCACAGTCCATGGGTTTGAGCCCTGCCTTGGTCTCTGTGCTGATGTCTCAGAGTCTGGAGCCTGCTTCAGATCCTCTGTGCACCCCCTCTCTCTGCCCCTCCTCCACTCACACTCTGTCTCTCTGTAAATAAACATTTAAACAAATATTTAACTACTCTATTCTGTATATAGCTTCCATTGAGAGTTCCACAAAACTTATGAAGCTTCAAAGTGAAGTTCACACTATCCAGCTAGAAGGAAGAGAAAAGGACAACACACACACACACACACACACACACACACACACACACACACATTTCTCTTCCTTTTGAGAACAAGTTTTACTCACCACCTCCACTAGGAATTCCTTAGCCAGAATTTAACCACATGGTTGAATGTGAAAAATGTGGGTATCCTTCACTTCAACTCTAGCTACTTATCCACAGAAATAATCAAAGATTCTGTAAGAAAGGAGGAAACATGGGGACTGGGACATAATTATGAGTTTCTGTGAAACTGTGGTCTTACAATCTTTACTATTTAGTCTTTTTTCTTTTATTGTCATTTGATTTATTTAAATTGAAAATACATATGATTAATAAGTAATATGTGAAGACATCATATCATAACATTATAACATAAATGGCCATACATATTTAACTTTGGCTTATTCCATTATTTAACTTTCAATTCAAGACAGCATCTTTATATGTCTTATTTTTAAATGTAACACAGATGCCGTTATAAAACACCAACAAGTGTAAATTTCAACCTGCATTGCTAACTCAGTCAGATAAAATGTTTTTAAAATGCCCGTTACTTCCCATAGGAAGTAGTTACTTCCCAGTGGTTCTGGAAGTTATCTTCATAAAAATCAAGAAGGCTTGCATTCTTTGAGTTAGAGTCACTCCTTCAGCCTGTGTGCTCAAGAATTCCTAAGGCAATCATCTTCAAAGTCTTTTCTCAGCTGGATGGATTTTCTGCCCAGCATTTCATAGAGCTTGTGCTCATTCATTCTACACGGACCTAACGAAGTTCTTCTTGCAATTACCGGGCAGACAGCCTGGAGTCAGGCAGTGGCTTTCTATTTTAAACCTACTGGAAGTTGAATTTTTATTTAACAGAACATCACATAGCTGCAACTTAATCTGAGACCCACAAATTATAACCAAAAAAAGGAAAATAGTCTCCTAAAGAAATTTGCAGAACAAAGTTTATATTCCTGGGTTTTTTTTAAGTTTATGTATTCACTCTGAGAGACAGAGAGTGTGCAAGTGGAGGAGAGACAGACAGAAAGAGGGAGAGTGAATCCCAAGTAGGCTCTGCACTGTCAGCACAAAGCCTGATGTGAGGCTTGAACTCATGAACTAGGAGATCAGGACTTGAGCAGAAGTCAGGTGCTTAACTGATTGAGCCACCCAGGTGCCACACAAAGCTTCTATTTCTAATATGATAGAAACAATGACCGTAATATATCACAAAGGTCAAAAAAATAAGCTATGTATCTCTTTTGTGTTTCCTTACCTGTGTCGGGAGAATTTCTAATCTTTAACCAATTTCTTAATAAAGTCAACTGCTGTACCTCAGGGTTAATAAAATGGTTTTCAATGAAATGCTATTTTTATGTTCTTAACACAAAGCTATAAAACTAAAAAATATATGTGTATTACATATAAAAG
>NC_043705.1:131352390-131360782 GCF_006229205.1 Suricata suricatta | reverse complement strand
GAAATGTTGCTGAGCAGAACACTAGCAGTACTGCCAGGTATGAGCCCTGTGCTCATGTATATCCTTCAGATTCCTGAGGCCAATGCAAAGCCAAGTCCAAGCTTATTTATGAACTTGGATTTTTAGAATTAGAACAAACGTCATTTATCCAAATGACTCTGGGATTCTTTATAAACAAAACAAAACAAAACAAAACAAAACAAAACAAAACAAAAAAGCAAAACTCAGAACCCATCTCACACACTAAAATAATAATTTAACAGTAATAAAAATTATAACATTTCCTTTTATCTTTAAAGTGATTATGAGCTTCAATGAATAAAAAAGTCTTATTTATTTGCCTTCTCAAATACTACCACATAAATGATTTAGACTTTGTATTAATACCATGGAATCTTTCTACTTTGCTTGCAAATCCTTAGTTATATCTGTCTTCCTCAGCTAGATTCTCATATTCAGACATAATCTAGGCACATGAAGGACTATGAAAGATATTGATATGTACTACCATAGATGTGAATTGGGAACCAGATTACTTTTCTTAGAAGACTGGTTAAATCGAGAAAAGTAAAGGGGGTGTAGGTTTTAAGAAAACTAGGTTTTATGCCTCATGTCTTTCCGTGGTGGGTCTGTGGATCCTAGAACAGTGGTCTAAGAATATAAATACATTATTAGGTCTTCTAATAAGTAGTTTTAATCTTAAGAGATAAATGTCATGTTTTACAAATATTTCATCAATAAATTAACAACAAAGTAAGTTTATAATTTACAAGTGGATGCATACTGTTCATTTTTTAAAAAACAAAAAATGATGTTGTTTTGTGTAATTCATGATATAAAAATTTTTGAAAAATAGTGCTCTGAAACATAAGTCACCTTGAGAATATTTTTGTTGTATATATCTTTGAGTCATGAATGTGTGGTCAAGTGTATGATATTGTAGGTCTACAATATTCTACACAATGGATGAAATTCATTGTGATGTTTTACTTCAGAAATATGAAGTTGGTTATTTATTCTCAAGTCATAGTACCTTATAATTTTAATTTGGTCCCTTTTATCATAAAACAGAATATTAAATGAAATTTATTTTTTAAGTTTATTTATTTTTGAGAGAGAGAAAGAGCACATGGGGGAAGGGCAGAGAGAGGGAGAGAGCAAGAATCCCAAGCAGGCTCTACAATGTCAGTACAGACCCCAAGGCAGGGCTCAAACTCATAAACTATGAGATCATGACCTGAGCTGAAGTCAAGAGTCAGACACTTAACCGACTTAACCAACTGAGTCACTCAGGAGCTCCAAATGGAACTTAAAATAAGAATTAAAATTATACAAACAAATCAAATTCTTTGATTTTTCTGTTTTTGCCACAGTCTCAGTATAGTACTTTAAACACAGTTGTAATCAAATCATACATATAATTTTGTGTTCTGCTTAATCTCCCTTTCCTATACCACAGCAGGTCTCCTTTGATGCTGATATTTCTCTATAGTTTACATCAACATAATACAATGCTACACTCCCCCTCTCCATGCATTGTTCTGCCCACACCACTTATTGTCAAATATATCTAATTTTCTAAACTGTAAACAGCTTTGCATCAGTGTTGTCCATTTTCATCACATAATTAGACCCTGTAGCCACAAGGTATACTGTTCAGCACACAGCTTTAATGTTGCAAGTTGATCAAACTTCACTATTTTGACTTGGAATATAATTTTGCAATTATGTGCCTGGCTCTTGCATTCAAAAATAACACTATCCATACTTATCAATGTGTATCTCGGGCATCACAAATCCAAATGTCCTCAGGATCTGAGCAATAAAGCAAATTAGTGAAATACTTAGGCTGAAAAAGGACCACTCTTCACACGCTGTTAATAATCAGTACGTTAAAAAAATGTGAATTCGCACCAACCGTGACTCCTAAAGCAGGCCCTAACTAAACAGCACATCTGCTCTTTAGTTTCAGTTAATTCTTCACATATGGCCGTGCTTTTCCACTGCCGCCAAATCTCTTTTTTTTTTCTTTTATGTTTATTTATTTTTGAGAGAGAGAGAGAGAGAAACAGAGCACAAGTAGGGGAGGGGCAGAGAGAGAGGGAAACACAGAATCTGAAGCAGGCTCTCGGCTCCGAGCTGTCATCACAGAGCCCTATGCAGGGCTTGAACCCTCAAGCTGTGAGATCATGACCTGAGCCAATGTAAGATGCTTAACCATCTGAGCATGCCCCCGCCCCAACCCCGCAGCACTCCATCCAATGCAGCCAGATTTCTGCATTAGCTTTTTTTTTTCTTTATCCTGTGCAAAACCTTAAATTCTATGTGAATTCTCCAAATTGTTAAATATTGGCAAAGATTTGTTAAAGGTCCTACATCATAGACCAAAGGAAATATGTCCAGTTTTTGTGCAAAATCGCTTATTGCATTGCTGTATATGTGTGTTAATAACACACTGGTTTTAATACTCAACTTAATAGAACTGCAAGATTTATTCTTGGCATTCTGGGCATTTTCTCCTATTTTACATTTAGATGTAGAAATTCAAAATTGTTTAGCTGATTTACCTCAAGGTGCCATGACTAGGTAGCTGTCACTGGTACCAAAAACACTTGACTCTGATCCTCTCTCTGATTTGACTAAAACCTTAAACAGCTTCAAATGATAAAAAAGCTTTCTGTAGCATATTAGTAACCATTACATAATACAGTGAAATTCAGATACCACGTAACTTTATTCCTAATCCCATGGAACTTCAAATGAATCAACATCTTAGGAAAATAATAAGGCAAAATGAAACCAATATTAGATTTCACAACTTTTTGATTGTATCAGCAGTTTACTATAGATGTGACAGAATTCCCTTTAACATCCACATATAAAACATTTATCTATTAATGCAATTAAAACTAATATTTAGAATCATGAATGGAGAAAGCTCTAAAAAGGTAAAAGTTTCATCACAAACCCTGTCACTGACAAAGGACAAATCATGCACCTTGGTTAATCTAAAACGTCTTCATTGACAGAAATGTTCTAAAAACCCAATTCATAATCTTTTTAGCAAAGCAGAAAATTCATAGGCTCTTAAAATAAATAATCCAAAGACATCGCTAGCTTCTGATAAGTCTAGAGACTCCAAAAATGGCATCAAATTCAACCCTGCATCTCTGTCTCTCGGTGTGGCTTTTCTTTGTTGGTTCTGTGCAGTCGGTTGCTTCCACAATTTCCATGGTCCTACAGAGAGCTTTATCACATAAAACGCAAGAATAATTCTTTTTTACTTCAAAAATTCTAACAAAAGTCTTAGAATAGTTTTGTTTGTGGCTTTAGTCTGTCTCCAACCTTCCAGCGATCTGCATGGGGATGTGCGCTCACCCATTAGTCACAGATGGATGGCATGGCCATTAACAGAATATGACGCGGTCAGCGACCCCTGAACCAGTGGGCTGAGCGTTTGGAAGCACAGCGATTTTCTAAGATGGAATGGATACAAGGTAGAGAAATCAATGAATGTATAATCTCTCTGGCATTGCATGGTTTTGGAAAATATTATATAAATACTGTTATATGACATTACAAAGAAAATAGTTTTCCTCTTCTTAATTCATAGGGAATTCTGAATGTGAGATTACCATATATAATTATCAACACCAAGAATAAATGTAAGTGTGTACATCTATATATGCAACATAAAAAATAGTATATGAAATATATTCAGCATTTGCTTAACAGCAACTAAAGTAAAAATATTTTTGTCATTTTTTTAAACTAAAATTTATATTTAAATCAGTCTTGGTGGACAGAAAGATACGTATGACAAGAAACAATTTTTTACAACCACGTTGATGCTGGTGAAGACAAAGAAGAGCTGTTATTTTACATCATTTGTATTGCATAAAAAATGACACATCCAATAAATATCTACATGATATGCTTCCTTGGTATGTATCTACTTATTCTGAGTTCCACTTTAATTTAGAAAATTATAATAGATATGTAAATTTGACTAGGCATTTTGTAATGTAGGTGCCTAGATAAAATTTAGAATTTTAATGAAAACTCAAGATACTTTTTTTTTTTTTTTGAGAGAGAGAGAGAGAAGAAGAGAGAGGGAGGGAACACGAACAGTGGGGGCCGTGGGGCAGAGAGAGAGAGAGAGATAGAGAGAGAGAATCCTAAGCAGACTCCATACCTTCAGCACTGACCAGAGGTGGGGCTCAAACTCACTAACCCTGAGATCATGACCTGAGCCCTGAGCGGAAATAAAGAGTCAGACACTTAACTGACTGGGCTTCCCAAGAGTCCCTCAAGGTCTTTCTTATCTAACACATTTGTGCCACTTGTCTAGATGTAGTAGTCTTCATTTAGGCATATTCATCCTGACTTGCTTTATTTATTTATTTATTTATTTATTTATTTATTATTATTTATTATTTATTTATCTTTGTATTTATTTATTTGTTTATTCGATTGGGTGAAGTGTATCTCATCAAGAGAGAAAACAAAAGCAAAAAAAAAAAAAAAAAAAAAAAGCAAGGGCCTAGCTGTCCAAAGAAGTCGTGGCTCTCCCCAAATAAAACATTAAGGAGAAAACAGGCATCTGCCAGCCCTTAAGTGAAGTAAGAAGGGGCACACGTGCTCAGTCACTGTCTAGAAACTTCAGATGCACAGTGCTGGCATAATCGGGGGCCCCAGCGATGGAGTGGGGCTCACTCTGGGCCCACAGCCTGTGCAAGGTGGGGCAGAAGGAAGGCCACTGAGGTGGCCCAGAGCTCAGGTGCTGGGTGGTGCCTGTGGCCAGCTCTGGGTTTGAGGGCTCTGGAAGCCAGGGCCCTGGCTGCTAGAAGCACCCTTTCTCAGAGGGGCCACCATCTTGTGGGGCAGGGGCGGGGGCGTGGAAGAGGCGGACATCCTCATCGAAGCAGAGCTCCCGGTAGGTGGCACCAAAACCCCATTTATCAGCTGTTGGCACCGCCAGACAGGCCCTTAAGGGCTCTCCAGGGGATCCAGTCTGCCCGCTCAAGTAGCTAAGGGTACTGGCCGGCTGCTTCCTTCCAGGCTACAGGCAGGTGGCCCCACTCCTACCTCAACCCCCCACCCCCACAGGGGCCCGAGCTCCACGGACTCTGTCACCAGGATGTTCTCAGAGCTGCCCATGCAGATGCCGTGCACAGGGGACACCCGGCTCATGAGCTTGGCTGTCTCAAACACGGCCAGGGTGATGTGGTGACTAACTTGAGTACCACTGGAAGCTCCAGCCTACGGCCCCCAAGCTGGATATGGGGGCATCCCCACCATCTGTCCTGCCCTCCTTGAGGCCTCTGACCCCCACTCGTAAGATGCCCTCATACACACTGTTCCTCGTGCCTTGGCCCAAAGGGGACAGCTGGGTGACGTCGTCCTGCTGGCCCGCTGGAAGCGGAGCTGGCTGAGGTTGAGTGGCCTGGTGCTGGCCAGAGGCCCCTGCCCGGCGACAAGATTGGAGATTTGTCGGGGCCACGGCGGGCAGCAGCAGTGTCGGGAGGAAGGTCCTCACCCGCCCACACCAAGCAGCCAGCGAGGTGGCTCGCAGCTCCTGCAAGCTGGGCAAGGGCCATCCCAGCCCCAGCTCAATGGGGAACACACGCAGGGGCAAGTGATGTGCACTGGCTGTCTGGTGTCCCCGGTCACCGCGGGATGAGGCAGTTGAGGTGGCTGGTGCTCCAGTGTCTGAAGCCCAGACATCCCGTAAGTCACAAAAGTAGGCCCCTGGCACTTCCTGAGGCCTGGTGACTGGCTGGTCACCCACCTCCTGGGCCTTGGTTTTCTTCCCATTTGAGGCAGGATGGGGATTCCTGGTGCTACCATCGCCACCGGGACCCTCTGGCTGGACTGGCTGCTGGTGATTGCCACCAGTGTCTATCTCTGGCACGTCATGAGCAGGGGAGTCTGGTGGCCAACTCAGGTCCAGGCTCTGGCTGGGCCTGTCCCCTGCCCTGGATGTAGCAAGACTCTCCCCTGCAGTTAGGGCTACTAGCTCCAGGGGGCGCACAGGCACGCGCTGGGGGCGAGGCGCCACCCACTGGAGCGTGGTTCGGGACTTGATGTTGAGGTTAGGGAGCGCTGCCTGGCTGGAGGGCGCACACAGACCTGTGGGAGAGGCCAGCGGCATCCGCAAGTGGCGCGGCCGGTAGGGGCGTGGAATGCAGTCTTGGAAGGTAAGCTTCTTGGCCACCTTTTCCAGGGGGGACATCATCGCAGAGATCGAGGTGGCATCAGTCCAGAAAGGCCAGGCCCAGACTTTGGTTCTTAAAATGATGCATCTTCTCCCGGTTCGACAGCTCCCACAGTGATGCCATTCACAAACTCCTGCTTACCCTGCACAAAGAGGCACTCAGAGGAGCCTGGGTTCAGGAGCCGCACCCCTGCTCCGCCGGTTCAGAGCAAGACTTGGCTTCTATAGGCCCACAGCCGCTCACATGGCCGGCTCCCAAAGATTCAGGTCAGTTCCAGAAATAAAACCTCCGGGGAAGTACACTGCCAGGCTCAGGTCTCCGAGACCTCTAATATGAGGTCTGGAGACAGTCAGGTCTGGGTCTGGGCATGTGACAGGGCTGAGACTGACGTGGCGTGGAGTGATGGCGACTTTGTGTGTGACGTGGATGCAGACCTCCTGTGCGGTCAGTGTGGCCTCCTTGAAGGTGACCTCTCGGGGTCCCCCCTGCCAGAGTCAGCCCCTTATAGAAGGACCTTCAGGCTCCCCCTGGTGGCCATGGGTGAGCCTCATCCCTATCAGGCCTGCTGTCCCTGGCTTGGCTTCCCCAAATCACCAGGCAGGCAGGTGTGGTGAAACAGACCTTGGGGTGAATCGTGGCTCTCTGGCCCTCCGTGGGCCTCAGTTTCCCCATTGAAAAATGGAGGTGCTGAGATCATTGCCATGAATAGATGGTTATGACATCTCCGAGCAATTCTGCGCATGACAAGTTCAGCACAACCCCGGGCCCTGGCTCCTGAGACTCCGCCTCCAGCCACAGGCATCCAACGCCCTCCTGACTTGTTTTTAATAACTGGATGGTGGGAGGCACCTGGGTGGCTCATGTTGGTTGAGCGTCCAACTTTGGCTCAGGTCATGATCTCATGGTCCCTGGGTTCCGACTTTGGCTCAGGTCATGATCTCATGGTCCGTGGGTTTGAGCCCGCATTGGGCTCTGTGCTGACAGCTTGAGCCTAAAGCCTGCTTCTGATTCTGTGTCTCCCTCTCTCGCTGTCTCTCTCTCTCTCTCTTTCTCTCTCTCTCTGTTCCTCCATTACTTATGCTCTGTCTCTCTCTCAAGAATAATAAATAAACATTAAAAATTAAAAAAAAAACTTGATGGTGAATAAGGAGAAAAAGATAATCAGCATTTGCAAAAAATTATCAAAATTTAAAACATAGTCATCTAATATTATTGGATTGTAAAGGTGTTAAAATTTATATGATGCTCTCAGGTAAATAATACATCAATATTTTAAATAGAATAAATGAAAGTTTGATAATCAGGTTCTTTGGTGCCAAGAACACATTTAGTTAGCATCAGCTGCATTTGTTAATGTATTGCATTCTCTCTTTCTCTCTGTATATTATGTATACATACATGTATTGGGGACCCATACTCCCACCTGGGTAAATACACATTATTATCCATTTATAAAAAAATCAATATCTATATATAGTATGTGATTTTATAATTATTACAAATAATTTCAGCATAAATGTAAAATTATGAAATACAAAGTTATCTGAAATATGTTACTTCCTGGACAGATTATTGTGATTAATCATGATTTTTTCCTTAACTTTTCAGCTGTCTTTATGTTATTCTAATATATTATGTGGAAATTGACATAAAATTTCATGAAAAATTTAGCAACAATATATTCATTATCATTCTTTGTACTTTTTTCTAGTTTCACAGTTTCTTAAACTAATGCTTGGAATTTAATATATTCCATGAGATATTATTCTAAGTTCTTTAATGTTTTTCTTTCTCTATTTTATAAATTTTTGTTGAAAAAATGCTATATAATTCTGGTTTTATAAAATTTTTCTGGTGTCGTAAACTAAGACCCATGCCAGATAAACACATGGCTAATTTTTATATTCTCAGCATTTTCTTCTCTCATGTCCTTGAATTTTTAGACAATGATAAATTATGTAGAACTCAGATGAAGTCCATCACATTCAGTTAGTAATAATCTATCATAGAGTCCAGGTAACAAGAAGCATGGAGAAATAATTTTTATTATGAATGTCAGTTTATAAAGCTTTACTTTGTAAACATGGAAAGATAATTTAATTTCTACCTCACCCAATGTTATCTGAAAGTTATAGCCTAATCAGTTTATAATACTGATAATAGATAGAGATAGA
>NC_043705.1:131338492-131352290 GCF_006229205.1 Suricata suricatta | reverse complement strand
TGACAGCTCAAAGCCTGGAATCTGCTTGGGATTCTGTGTGTCCCTTTCTCTCTGCCTCTGCCCTGCTCATGCTCTGTCTCTGTCTCGAAGAAAAAAAAAAAAAAAAAAAAAGAACATTAAGAAAACATTGAAAGGTGTGGCCCTTATCTGATGAATTAGTCCCTATAGAAGATGGCACACCAAAACTGGTCTTCCCACAGCCCCACCATCCTGTCCACACAGGCGCTGACGGAAAGAGTTCAGCCACATAAGGACTGAACTAGAACAATAAGTGAGGAAACTTACCTCCACCAAGAACTAAACTGACTGGACTTGTAGCCTCTAGAACTGTGTAAAAAATGATTTTCTGTTGTTCAAACCACCCAGTCTATGGTCTTTTGTTATGGCAGCCTGAGCAGACTAATATATTGTTTAATTTTACTTTTGTTACTATAATATTAAAACAACTAATAAATTTAGAGTTAATTATATAATCTAGTCATGTAATGAGAGCCTGTGCTCAAGCAGTTACAATGAAAAGCAAGGAAAGTGGCAGGTAGGTTAAGAATATAGATATCTACACAATTTGATACTGGGTTTGAAAGGGACGGCAAAAAAAAAAAAGGGTAGAAGGTGGGGTTGCTGTAAGAAGCCTTGTGGTAGGTATGGAGTAATGGTAGATGAACCATCCCCCCCCCCCACAAAGCAAAACAAAACAAAACAGAACAGAACAAGAAAGTAGAAGAGGATTATAAGTAAACACTGTATGTTTGGTTTTGTAAGTGTTCAAGACTTCTAGATTAGTCTTTCTGGATCCTATTTAAGACTAACCCTTTCTCCACTCACAGGACCCATTCTTTGTTACTTGTTCAAAAACGTCAGTTACTTCAGAGACTTGCTATTTCAGCCACAGTAGAGTAACTGGTATGAGATGAGCCCTCCTCCATACACCAATATAAATAAGACAAAATGTGAAAAATTACTATTTTCAGATGTAAGCGGGGAAAAAAGGAAGCAAGTCTTTGATACCTGCTGGAGGAAAACAAAATGAAGTAGACCTCTGTCTGCATCAGCCAGGTTTTCTGCTTAGAGACACTTTTGGGGCTAGAACACAGTAGGGAGGGAATTCAGAAGCCAGAGAATGGAAATCGAGAGAAATTTGTGTCAAGATACCAGAGAAAATGTACTTGAGAGAGAAAGACTTCCAGCAATCTAAAAGAGAGTCCCGTTCAGCCTTTACCACAACACAAAACTGCATGTGCACAGATGAAGGCTTCACAAAACTCGCCAGGGATCATTATTGGGTAACTTTAAGCTATACAACCAGTGGAACTCATATAAGGCTAAGAAATATTTGAGTTCTACCCAGTCAGAACCAAGAGACACTTAGGAAACCGTAGGTACTCAGTAGAATCCCCTGAAATAACATGGGTTAGAAGAACACTATTCTAGTCTTGTAAAGGCAATATGCCCGTCTTTAAACAGGAGTATCAAAAATACATGATGTCTGCAAAGAACTTAAATGAATAATGGGATAAAACTCAACATTCTATTAAAGAAGACTACAAAATCTAGACATAAAAATGTACCATCCATTAGCTTCAGCAGACAATCAGAATGACCAAAATTTTAAAAATGCAGGAAAATTTGATTTATAACCAAGAGATAGACCAGGCAATAGGGAAAGGTCAAGAAATTACAAATATGGTGCAGTTAGCATATAAAAAGAGATATTAAAATGTGATCAAGTTTTAATTTTTTTAAATATTAAAAAATAAAAATAGCATAATTAATTTGGGAAATGAAAACTATGGATAAATGAAATCCCCAGTGGATAATTTAATTTATTGAATAATTTAAAAGTTCACTGAAATTTCTTGAGAGCAGATATAGGCTCTGAAGAAAACTTCAAACACAGTGGGTTAAACAAACACTAAATAACTAAAAATACTAAATATCAACAAACTTGAAATTAGAGAAAGAGTAATCATCCAAACTGATATAGAAAAAGAAAAACTGTTAGAAGTGGAAATTAAAAGAAAAAAAGACTTTTATGGACTGTGGGATAAAAATATGGCAATTAAGTTTTTAATTGAAATCTCAGATAAAGAAGGGAAGGAGTATTAGGAGTGTAATCATTTGGAAATTTGTTTGATGGCTTCTCATAAAATTAAACATGCACTTACCCTATGATTTACCATTTCCATTGATTGACCCAAGACAAATGAAAACAGAGAACACAAATAGGTTTTTAAATAGTGTTCATAGCAGTTTTACTAATAACCCCAAGCCAGAAATCACCCAAATTTTTAACAACTGGAGACAAATACTACTTATGGTATATCCATTAAATGTAATATCATCCTTACCTGGTCTAGAGTAACAGTCTCCTGATTATATTTCCTGATTCCACTCTTCCTTTATATAATACAAGGCAGAGTAAATGTTCCAAATATAAATAAAATATTCCCCAATAAAAGCTTTCCATTTTAATTTTGCTTCCTATCACACTGAAAATATTATTGAAAATCTATAGTAATAATATTGTGATTATAGTTGATTTGAAACTGGGCTCATCACCTAAATGTGTCTCCTACTCAGAACTTATTATTATTGATAGTTATTGAAATGGAACCTAAGACATCGCATACATTTTATATATATATATATATGTGTGTGTGTGTGTGTGTGTGTGTGTGTGTGTGCATACATATATATCCATAATAACATTTTATGTTCACAAAATATTGTTTACTTACCTTAATGCATCATTAGTTGTATTCATTTTGGAAACTTTTTAATGTAAAGTTGAAAGATAATTCAAAGTTTATTAATATTTTAATACAACATAACTCCACTAGTTTTTCACAGCTGCTGTAACAAATTACCAAAATGTGGCAGATTTAAACAACAGAAACTTCCGTTCATAGTTACTGAGGTCAGGAGTCTAAAATTAATTTCCCTTGGTCAATATTAAGGTCTAGGTGCTCCCTCTAGTCTAGAAACTCTAGAAGAAAAGTCACTTCATTTGTCTTCTCAATTCTGGTTGCTGGCTGATTTCTTTGCCTGTGGCCATATCATTTCAATCTTTAAGGGTTACATTTTCAAACCTCACTGTGACTTCACATGGTCTCCTCCTCTGTGTTTTTAGATCAGCAACTGCCTGACATTTATAAGGATACATGTCAATGCATTTAGGGGCAGCTCCCCATCTCCAGATCCTTGGCTTAATAGTATCTGCAAAAACGTTTTTACAAATAAGATAACATCCACAGCTTTGGGAGATTAGTCTAGGGATATCTTTGGGGGGGTAACATTTTTCAGCTTACCACAAAAGCTAAGAGCTATTATCAAATATATGAGTGTTGACATATGTAAATACCTTTAGTCTGTATATTAAAACATCCAGTTTTTCTTCTATTACCCACAATAAACTCAAACAGTATCCTAGAAATAATTCAAATGATTTGCCAGAAGGCTTACTGCCAAAAATGATAAATGCCTTTATTTTATTGAAATTTAACACATGTCTTCGATTCTGCTGACTGGTCCACTAAGTGTTTTTTCTATCTTTGTCATACACTGTACTTAGTTATTTAGGACTATGTTGTGTCTGGAAACCAATGAACAACAAGAGCAAAATACAATAAGAATTTAGAAGGTCATGAGCCAAATAAACCAATTACTGCGAAGATGTGTTACATATAAAGTGATGTGCATATGCTATTTAGTATAACCTTTACCCCACACTAGTAACATTGAAGTTGTGACACAATCTAGTTTTTTTAATGTTTATTTCTTTTTGAGAGAGACAGAGTGTGAGTCAGGGAGGGACAGAGAGACAGGGAGATAGAGATTCTGAAGAAGGCACCAGGTTCTGAGCTGTCAGCACAGAGCCTGACACGGGGCTCAAACCCACGGACCATGAGATCATGACCTAAGCCAAAGTCAGACACTTAACCAACTGAGCCACCCAGGCACCCCAATGACTCTATCTAAATGCAAATCTTTGCAATAAGTTGCTATATAAGAAACTCTTCTAAAATGTAGTGGCTTAGAACATCTTATTTCCTCACAATTTTGTGGGTCAGCAATTTGGTCTGTGCACGGCTGGGTGGTTCTTCAAATGCTTTCCTGTGGTCATTTATGAAATTGTAATTATCAGAAGACTCAACTTGAGCTAGGTGGTCATGAAGTCTTTCTTATTTTGCTACTGGTCACATGTTTTCAGGGGACTAACCCAAGCATTTTTATATGGTGACCAGATTCAAACGGCAATAAGAAAAGAAGGTATGTCACAATGTTTAAGAAATTTTCAAGTCCCAGATCGCATTGCATTTTTAAACATTCAAAGGGTGACATTATGTCACATGATAAGCACCTTCTACCTACCCACAGTCAATGTCCTGGATGTGGATCTAAGGATGGATATGTCTTCGGATGTCATTACTGTTAGAATTCTCCAGATTCCTCCATTATAAACATCTCATGCAGAGTCAGTAAAAGTGCTTTTTATCACATATTAGGGATCCAGGAAATCCTTTCTTACTATTATAGAAAAAAATTTCAGCTCTTCAACACACCCAGCATACTGGTGCCTGCAATTCTATAACTAAAACTTGGTTACTTACCAGGTGCTTCTATCTACCTTCTTTTAAAATGTTTTTTCAGGGGCGCCTGGATGGCTCAGTCGGTTGGGCATCCGACTTCAACTCAGGTCATGATAGCATAGTTTGTGGGTTCAAGCCGCCATTCAGGCTCTGTGCTGACAGCCCGAGCCTGGAACCTGCTTCAGATTCTGTGTCTCCCACTCTCTCTGTCCCTCTCCTGCTCATGCTCTGTCCGTCTGTCTGTCTTTCTCTAAAAAAAATAAATAATAAAACATTTTTATTATTTATTTATTTATAATTTATTTATTATTATTTACTTCTGAGAGAGAGAGAGAGCACAGGCAGGGATGGGCGGGTTGTGAGGAGAGACAGAGGATCCAAAGCAGGTTCTGCACTGACACAGCAAACCCAGTGTGGTGCTGGGACTCATGCACCGTGAGATCATGAGTGGAAGTCAGACGCTCAACCAATGAGCCACCCAGGCACCCTTAGATCACCTTTTTAAAATTCAAAATGTCATTGAACAAAAAAATATATTTTTTATAAAAAAAAAGGTTACCACTATAAAATATCTTAGACAATTCTCTCCATACATAAGAAAGGGAAAGTGCTGGAATGCTGGGAAAGACTGAGAGGCTATCAGATACCATGCTCTCTTCATAGGCTAGTCTAGTAATTTCTTATTCTGATATTCTGGTTGAAATCCACTGTGTTGTTTGCAATTTGTCCCATCTATTAAAGTTTGGATCTAAGGATGAAGGTAGTTATCAGATGGTTGTTCTATTTGTCATTCTAAAGTCTACTCTTTTTCTTTTTTATTTTAATTTTTTAAAAATTTATTTTTGAGAGACAGAGAGAGACAGCATGAGCAGGGTAGGGTCAGAGAGAGAGAGAGACACAGAATGAGAAGCAGGCTCCAGGCTCTGAGCTAGCTGTCAGCACGGAGCCCGCCAAGGGCCCCAGTTCAGGAACCATGAGATAAAGACCTTAGCCGAAGCTAGAAGTGGTCGCTTAACCGACTGAGCTACCCAGGCACCCCAATCTACTCTTTTTCATTAATGGGTATAATATGAGATGATACTCTGTATACCATAGTCTCAATGAAAGGGTCACCAAAATATACATGTAATAAGGTAAAAAGGAAGAAAGAAAGAGAGAAAGAGAAAAAGAGGAAAGGAAGGAAGGAAGGAAAGAAGGAAGGAAGAAAAATGGAAGGAAGGAAGAAGGAAGGAAGGAGGGAAGGAAGGGAGGGAGGGAGGGAAAGAAGAAGGGAGGAAAGAAAGAAAAACAGGAAGGAAGGAAGAAAGGAAGAAAGAAAGAAAATTTCAGGGCTTAAAAAATTAACTGAAAGTGGAACCCATTAATTATACAACTATATGAGTCATAAACAATGATTGTATTGCATGATGCTTAAAATTTACCTTTTATGTATTATAAGCAGATGTACTATGCATAGAGGAAAATGTGCAATTTGATTAAGTTATCATGTAGATAAAGTATAGACAATCTCCCTTTCTGAAGTCTCCAAACTTAGAGGAATACAAAGTTTATATATTTATTTGATATATACATATATATGCATATGTGTGAATATATATATTTTTATACATATACACATATGTAGTTTCCTAGAAATCAGTGACTGTGGATATTCTGATAACTTTATTTCTTCAGTGTTTAATGTGGGTATAGCTGGAGTATATCACCAATAAATATTCTTGTATGAATAAATTCATTTTGAGTACTAACAAAAATAAAGATGCCAGCTAATTTGATGAAATGCTTAAAAAGTATAAAAATAAAGTAATTAAGTTGAAAGATTATTACATTGTTGTACATTATTTTGAAAATGAACTTGACATTTGGTTAGATAAGTGCTCTCATCATTTTATACAACTATGAAAACAGCCCATTTGTTGATGCAGACGATAGCAATTTATTAGGAATCCAAGAACAAAATTATTTTTAAATGCTCTAGTGACATTCATTAAGTAATCATAATGGCCAGACCCTAATATCTCAGAAAAGAAAGAGGGTTACATTAAAGCATGTTTTAATGACTCATTTTTCATATGTGGTAATGTAAAGAAAGAACAATTGAATATATATTAATTATGATGGAGGGCTGAATACCTCTAAAAACTACAGACATTTAAAACAATTTTATTACCTACTTGCCCTTGTCTATATAAATTCATATAAAAATGTTAAATGTCAAATTTCTCATATAGTTTTTTTTACTAAGTGGTGCAAATTAGATCCACAATTAATAATATTTTTTAAAAGAGTGAATGAATGACAATGAAGTTACTCAAGAGAGTATAAATATGTATTATTATTACTTAGAGTGGCTTGAACTTCTTGACTACTTGATAATAGAAAAAAGAAAACAAAAGATAAATAAATAAATTTTTGTAAGAAAAAGAATGATACAACATATGTTGACCTGAAAATTATACTCTTTGAAACTTAATTCCTCAAATTCCAGAACACTTGTAGGTCACAAATATTATGTGCTTGAGCAAGACACTGTAGTGCTGGCATTCCTGAAAACTGTGTAAATAGTTCCTCTAAGATAGGAGATAAGGGAAGAAGAATGAGTGAAAATATGTGGAACAAATAAAATTAATAGTCACTCTATAAAGTTGGAAGCTTGAATTTCTGCATAGATATGTAGGAGGTGGAGTGGTGTGTTGCAGTGATTGGAAATGAACTTAGAAGATAATTTTAAAACAACTTCCATACGGAATGGAAAATGAAATCGGCGGGAGATAAGTAAAGGATTATCAAGCTTAGGTATGTCAAGAGGAGACAGAGAAATGATATGGAATGAGCTTAACCATTGAAGTCAGTCTAACAAATGTCCGTATCAGAGTTCTGAAAATTATTAGCTTTGAGACCATGGGAAATTACATAACTTCCCAGTGCCTCACTTTTCACATGTGGGAAAAAAAGGTTCAAATCTTATAACTAAAAATGTGATGAAAATGCATGTTCCTTTTGAGTGAAATACTAGGTGTTAATATAACATCTGTGGTAAAATAAGAAAGAAGTTTACTTTCTAATGTATTGATTTTCTTTAAGATTAGAATTTTTTTTTTACAAAATGGTCTACTTCAGAAGTCAAGCATCTTTAATATTGAAAAAAACAGACATAAGAGCATATATATTTCTTTACATTTATGTAGAAATCATTCTTTGCAAGGTACAAAATTGGGAAGGCTTTTAACTATTGTTTTGTTGCTTGTTTTACGTGGTTTTGC
The DNA here is from genome assembly GCF_006229205.1 of Suricata suricatta. Classification (NCBI taxonomy): domain Eukaryota; kingdom Metazoa; phylum Chordata; class Mammalia; order Carnivora; family Herpestidae; genus Suricata; species Suricata suricatta. The sequence goes on along the minus strand of NC_043705.1, from coordinate 131,344,438 downwards.
TTTTCTTCTCAGAACTGTCACTTACAAGCAATGTGACTATAGGTATGTTATTTACTTAGGTTGAGAAATTGTATTTGCATTATAAAATGAGAGGCAATAATTTCATAGGGATTGTGTGGATAAAAGGAAAGATATGAAAATAGAGCTGTGACTAAAACACATTATGGCATCACCAAATGTTTATTCAGATTCTCTTTTAGTGTATATATACATATGGAAATAAGAATTAGACTAATCTCTAAGTAGTTTTCATAGCTAAAGAACTACATGATTGTTTCTACAGGTTTCTCTAAGCTTTGTAAATTACTCATATTGCTTGATTTGTATTTGTAATATTTGTAAGAGAGCAAATGATATGAGCCAAAATGTAGCATCCTTTTAAGAACAGAAGATTCAAGCATATCTTCAATATGCTTTCTGAATGTGACTTTATCTTATCAAGCTAGTTTACAGATGTAATAATGAACCAGAATTTTAAGGTAATGATTTCACATGTCTCTCCATTTCTCTGTCTATAGCTGGAACATTCATATGCTGGGCACCTGAAGTGCTTTTATCATTTTATTTTCCATATGACCTTTCCACTGTTTCAAGAATTTAAGGGATGGAATAATAAATGCTTATTATAAACTATAATAAAGAAAGACTGGACTTTTGCTCTGCCCCTTCTTTGTGTCTATCAGCTTGCTGGCTTGTTTTAAAAAAAGACTATCCTCACATTACCTTCCTATATGGTATCTGGATACACTATATGGTTGACGTTGAAAAAAGATACATGTAACAGTTATAAAACATCAAATCTACCTTCATTTAATAATGTTGAATTTAAGAAATTATAGATAAACCATTCATAATATTTTGAGTAATATATAGGTATGCAAGTGTACACATACACATAAGCAATTCATGTAAAGAAATATGAGAATTAAATGTTCCAAATATTTTTTCTTAAGGTCTCATCCATTAGATTTTATTCTACTTTATTTCAGTGAGGTGAAAATTTGGTTGCTTATATTAACTACATATTTTTATGTGGAGAAAATTATAGCAACAATATATGCAAGTATATAACAGCATGGAATGAAATATTTTCATGCAACAAATTACAAACTTTAACAAAATAGATTGGAAAACACTGAAAGGCATGGAGCAGGTGATCTAAAAAAATGCTATGACATGGAATAAATACTGATGAAGGTCTCAGACTTGAGACAGTCTTATTAAAACATTGAGATTTAACTGAAGATTATAGAATATCCCCTCTCTTCAACACCTCCCACCACATGCAAGGACTTCAGGATAATGTTCTAAATGCACTAAAGGTTAGCCATTATCAGAGAGGATTAAACACACACCCACCCCCCACCCCCACACACACAATGATTTTTCTTATATACAAGGGAACTTCTTTAAACCATAAGGATGATAAGAGGGAAAACGTAAAGGGATAGCAAGAGATATGCCATGCTAATACTAATCAAAAGAATGCTGGAGTAACTATATCAATATTGGGACAGCAGACTTCTAAACAAAGAAGATTAACACAGACATGGAAGGAAATTGACCAAGCATTGAAAAAAGTTAAATCTCTGAGAAAACTTATAATACTAAATATGGACATGAGGCAAAAACTAATAGAAAATAAGGAAACATAGAAAAAAGTCTACTCTTTTTATCAGGGCTTCAACATTTCTTTGCTAGTTAATGTTAGCGAAAGCAGGAAGAAAATCAGTAGAGGTATAAATGACCTGAACAGTACTATTAATCAACACCACCTAATTTGCATTTATGGATCACTCCATCTAGACACAATGGTATGCACGTTACTCCAAGTTCACATTGAGCAGTTACCAGTATAGACCTCATCTGGAATCTAATAACACACTTTAATCATTTTTTAAATCTGTAATACACATTTTAATCATTTTTTAAATCATGAAAATATTTTCAATTCACAATGGAATTAAAGTATATCTGTAATAGAAATATAAATGGAAACATCCTCAGAGGTTTGGAAGTTAAGCAACACTTCTAAGTAATACATTATTGAAGAAGTTTTAAGATAAATGAAATATATATTTTGTACTAAATGAAAACCAAATTTAAGAGATGTAGTGAAAATAATGTATAGGGAGAAATATATGGTATTAAATGCATATATTAGAAGGGGAAAAGATCCAAAATAAACAAACTAAAGCTTTCTCTTAGAGACCTATGGTGAAAAAATCTTTAGGCTTAAAATAAGTGAAGGAGAAGAATCAATTAAACAAGTGAAGGGGATTAGAGTACATTTATTGTGCTGAGCACTGAGGAATGTATAGAATTATTGAATCACTACATAGTACACCTGAAACACTGTATGTTAATTATACTGGAATCAAAATCTAAAAAAAATAGAACAAAAATCAATGAAATTAAAATTAGAAATAGAGTATTTAAAAAAAATCCTGGTTCTTTGAAAAGATCAATAAAATTGAAAAAATTATAATCAGACTAACCAGGAAAAAAAAGTGAGAAGCCACAATGAAAAATATCAGAAATAGGAGGAGGGGGGTTCATAACTACAGATACGTAGATACCAAAATGACAAAATGGACACAATCACCCCCCTAGCATGTGCCCCTAAGACTCTCAGTGGATGCCTAAATCTGCAGATGGTACCAACCTTTATAAAAACTGTTTTTCCCCCTAATGTACATACCTGTAATTAAGTTTAATTTATAAAAGAAGCACAGTAGGAGACTAACAACAATAATACTAAAATAAAAACAGTTACAACAATATGCTGTAAAAGAAATTATGTGAATATAGTCTCTTCTTGTCTCTCAAAAATGTTCTCTACCCAAACTACCCAAACTCACACAAGGAAAAAAAAAACTTAGATAACCCTGTATCTATTAAGTTAAATTATAATTAAGATGCGTCCTACAACAAGTGAATTCTATCAAAGAGCTAAGGAAAAAATTAATATCAATTGTACACAATCCTTTTCAGAATATACATGAAGAAGTGATAATACCTAATTCATTTTATGAGACCATAATTACTCCAATATCAAATCCATAAATGGTGTAAAATAAGAGAAAATAAAGACTATTATTATATAATTAAATTTGATATATTAACATTTGTTTAGACTTTTTGTGTTTTTCTTCTATTTTCATGACATTTTTGGTTTTGATATTAGAGCAATGTATGTATTCCACAAACATGTATGATTCATTCAAGATTCAAGACTGTTTCATTCAACATTCAGAAAGTTATCATTATAACCCACCATATCAATAGGCTAACAAATGAATGTAATTTGATATAGAAAATTTAATACAGAAAAAATTGACAAAATCCAACATTCATATTTTTTAAAATTTCAGCAAGCATGAATGGATACAAAAATACTGATTTGAAGGGACACATGTACCCCAATGTTTATAGCAGCATTATCAATAATAGCCCAATTATGGAAAGATCCCAAATGCACATTGACTGGATATGTAGATAGATAGATAGATAGATAGATAGAGATAGGGATATGGATATTGATATAGATATATGTATAGGAATATTACTCAACCATCAAAAATAATGATATCTTGCCACTTGCAACAATGTGGGTGGAACTAGAGTGTATTATACTAAGTGAAATAAGTAAGTTAAAGAAAGACAAATACCGTATGATTTCACTCATATGTGAAATACAGAAATGAAACAGATGAATATAAGAGAAGTTTGACAAAAAGAGATGGAAGCAAACCTTAAGATGCTCTTAACTACAGAGAACAAACAGTGGGTTGCTGGACGGGAGGTAAGTGGGGGGAGGGTCTAATTGTGTGATGGGCATTATAGGAGGGCATTTGTTGGGATGAGCACTGGGTGTTATAGATAAGTAATGATTCACTAAATTCTACTCCTGAAACCAATATTGCTCTATATGTTACCTAACTAGAATTTAAATAAGAACTTGAAACAAAGAAAATAAATAAAGTGAAATAAAATAATAAAATGAAATTTCAGCAAACATGAATAAAAAGAAATATTTCTAACTTGATAAAAAAATCTTTAAAAAAATATTTCTCTGACATTACACAATGGTGAGGGACTCTACACACCCCTAAGTTCAGAAACATGGGAAGAATGTCTATTGTCACCATTGTTGTTCAACATCACAGTGAAATGCTTAGCAGATAAATAATAACAAGAAATAAAAAATATATTGATTGGAAAGGAAGAAATAAAAATCCCTTTATTTGAATATGACATGTCTATGTATAAATTCATAAAATCTTCAACAAAACTCCTGACATAATAAGCAAATATAGCAAGATTACAGATACAAGTTCAATTTAAACAAAAGCTAATTGCTTTCCTATATATCTGCAACAACAATGAGACTTTTAAATTTTTAAAAATACTACTTATAAAACACAAAAACTAAATATTTAGCTATAAACTAATAAATTATGTACAAGAAATGTAAGCAGAAAACTGCAAAAACATTCTGAAAAAAATTAAAGAACATCTAAATTAAAAGTGAGAAAGTCTGTATCATGGATTGGAAGACTCAATATTGTTAAGATGTTAATTCTTCCAATTTGATCTATGGATTCTATGCAATTTCTATCTAAATCCCAGCAAACTAGATGTAGGTATAAACAAATTGGCTCCAAAGTTCATATAAGGAGGCAAAACTTAGAATAGTCCACATTGAAGAACAAAGTTAGAATCTTCACACTCACAGAGTTCAAGACTTCCATTAAGTGATAGTCATCAAATCAGCTTAAAAGTAATATTTTTAAAAAGAGTATACACAGAGATAAATGAAACTGAACAAAACTCATAAACAAATGCACACAAATACAATTATCTAATTTATGACAAGGGTATAAAGACGTTCACTGGAGAATAAATAGTCTTTTTAACAAAGTGTGGTGACATAACTGAAAGTCATTTGCTTATATATATATGTGTGTGCATATATATATATATATATGCTTAATAGACACAATCTAGCTTTTCTGAAAATTTATTCAAAATCTATTATAGACCTAGAATGAGAATAATTTTCTTTTTAAAGAAAACATAAAAGAAAATCTAAGTGACCCTCGGTTTGGTGATGACATTGGAATACAGTAACAAAAGCATTACTCATGAAAGAAAAAATTAATGAATTAGACTATTAAAATTAAAAGTGCTCTGTAAATGGCCCTTTAAGAGAATTGAAAATCCAGCCACAGACTAGGAGAAAATATTTGTAAAGTGTATATCTCAAAAAGGATTTGTATCCAAAATACACAAAGATCTTTAAAAAAAAACAAAACGAAAAGAAATAGAAACAATGAAAAATGTCGACAAAAAACATAGAACAAACAGCCTATCAAAAAAGAGGAGTGATTTGGATGGCATATAAAATATAAAGAGATGCTAAACATAATTTGTCATTAAGAAATGTGAATTTTTAAAAAATGAGGTACCACTGCATTGAATTGCTACAATTTTGAAACTAATACTGACTAATCATTGTTAAGAATGACTAGCAGAGACACTTTCATTCATTGCTGGGGGAATGCAAAATAGCACTGCTTCTTTGGAAAACACTCTGGCAGCTTCTGTCAAAAGAAAACCCTTTTACTACACAATCCAACAATTGAACTCCTAGATATTTACCCAAGTGACTTGAAAAATCTATGTTTATACAGACACCTGTACACAAATATTTATAGCCACTTTATTCACAATTGCAAAAAACTTGAGGCAACTGAAATGTTCCTCAATAGGTAAATAGGTAAGCTGTGGTACATCCATACAATGGAATAATATTCAGAGATTACAAAAAAAAATAGCTATTATATATACCATAGAAAGACAGACATGTGCCTTAACTTTATGTTGCTAAGTGAAAAACTCAGTGTGAAAACGCCACACACTGTATGATTACATTTATATGAT
>NC_043705.1:131226292-131338392 GCF_006229205.1 Suricata suricatta | reverse complement strand
TACAGGCACCTCCTGCCTCAGTAATTTTAGAGGTTTATTTTGTAAAAAGTTATTTCAATAGTAAAATAGTGATGTAATGAAAGAGTATATCAGGAAAAGATTAAAAGACCTAGAAATGAGGATTATGAATATCCTAGTGCAAACAGATCAATATAATAGAACAAATATTTATGTATATAATTTATATAATAATTATTAATACATAATTATAAAATATTATATGTGTGCACTTTGTACTATAACAACAGAAATCCTAAGCTCTTAAAGAGGAACATTTAAACTTGGATCTGACGAATTTGAAGCCAACGGATGGACCAGGTGTATATGTTTAAAAGTAGCAAATATACAGAAGTTAAAACTCTATCATCTTGTTAAAAGAGCAAATGTATAAATATAAATTTAAGGATTATTTGAATATTATTTATAGAAAGATGAGAGTCACTATTACAACGAGATCTCCAAATATCAATGACATGAAAAAGCCAAAAATAGAAAAAAAAGACCTGAAAACAGATGGAAGAACTCTGTGGGGTTATTCATATAAACTATGAGAGTTACATGAAGCATTAGAAGAAGAAAACAAATGAGTGAACTGAGAAGTGGAAACAAATTTGATGATGAAATATGAAGATGTACTTAATTCTGCAGATATCATAGGATGGGGAAAGCAAGAATCGTTGGGATTTTTAATTAAGAAGTTACTAGTTACTTCAAAAGAGAAAGAGGAAACCTTTCAGGTTGTTTAATGATCAGTTATCAGTAATGGAGGTGGGAGAATGAAGTGTATTATATGCCATGGGTAAAGGGTTGGAGTGCACATATGATAATGGTGTTAATGTCCTGGCTCCACCATGTGTTAAATCAATCTAAACAGACAAGTTAGGTTATATATCTGAGCTTAGTTTACACTCATGTAAAATAAAAATAATAATAACTCATCAAGTTACTGTGGCCTATTAGTAGAATATATGTTCAGTGATTAGCAGCTCTGTTACTGTCATCACATTTTTTTTAATGTTGACACAGCAGGTCCACTTGAATGGCTCAGTCTGTTAAGTGTCTGACTTTTGCTCAGGTCATGATCTCACTGTTCTTGGGTTCGAGCCCTGTGTCAGGCTTGGATAGGCCCTGTGGATTCTGTGTGGCCCTCTCTTATTGCCCCTCCATGCTTACTCTTTGTCTCTCTTTCTCTCTCAAAGATGAATAAACATAAAAAAGTATAAAAAATAAAATGTTGACACAGTAGAAGAGGAGAAAGGAAGGACAGCTAATTGTCACATAATTTTCAAGGACAATATACTGGAATTTTAATCATAGCAAATACCATATTCACTGGATAATGGATTGGAAGAAGCATAGGTAACTTGCATTTAAAATTGGAAATTTAAGTGATAATAAGGGCTAAGGTATACAAAAATGAAAATAAGGGAAAACAGTCATAACTGGATCAAGAAATTTTGGAAAGTTAAGGCCAAAATAGTCCACAGACCATTAATATGGATGTTCATAAAGAAGTGCAAAGTAATATCGCTTTAAATATATTGCTTCTTGGTAAGATAGGTCAATATTTTCAATGGTATAATATTTGTACTGTATTGTAGGATACTATTGTGTCTTAAAACCCTGGTTCTTAAGATGTTGACATGAGAATCAATGATGGCCAGGCTCTTTCTTCTTTTTTTTTTTTTAATGTTTGTTTGTTTATTTTTGAGAGAGAGCAAGCACGAGCAGGGAGGGAGCAGAGAGAGAGGGAGACACAGAAGCCTAAGCAGGCTTCATCCAGGCTCTGAGCTGTCTGCACAGAGTTAGACGTGGGGCTCAAACTCACAAACTGCAAGATCACGACCTGAGCCGAAGTTGGACACTTAACCAACTGAGCCACCCAGGTGTCCCAGGCTCTTTCTTCTTTGTAAGGAAGTAAAATAATATGTTTCAATATGGCTCAGAATTCCCAAGAACTTGTGTTAATTATACTCATCAATGAAACATAATACATGACAGCATAGGAGCTGGAAAATCAATGGAAGGAAACCTAGAATAGAAGCCAAATTAGGTTTACATAAACTCCACGATTGAAGCGGTGCACCACACACTAGGTTACTATTTTTTGGTTTTGCACAAGTTATCTGGACTCTTACCTCCTGTTTCTTTAATCTTAGAGTGCAATTTAAAAAATGCAATTAAACTCCCCTTAAAGATTAAGTTATTTTGGGGGGCGCCTGGGTGGCTCAGTCGGTTAAGTCGGTTAAGTCTCCGGCTTCGGCTCAGGTCAGATCTCACGTTCGTGGGTTCGAACCCCGCGTCAGGCTCTCTGCTGACAGCTAGTTCAGAGCCTGGAGCCTGCTTCCAGTTCTGTGTCTCCTTCTCTCTCTGCCCCTCCCCCTTTCGTGCTCTGTCTCTCTCTGTATCAAAAATAAATAAAACATTAAAATTAAAAAAAAAGATTGTTATTTTGGGAATTTACTGAGTGACTCATTGTTTATGAAAATCCATTACACAAAGAAATAAATATAAAGGACTTGAATAAAGGAATTAAGTGGCAATCCAAAACTAACTGCAAATTGTAACTATCAACCATGTAATTATGTATATATATTTCTGCATGTATGTGTGTGCATGTGTAAATACATAAACTAAATTATTCTGTTTTTTAACAATGAATATAAGAGAAAAAGTGATCAGTTGTCTTTTCAAAGTTTTTGGTTATTATGACTGATTGCATTTATATATGTAAGATCCTTTCATACTGAGACAAAAAGTTATAATGATATAAAGATAAGAGAATATTTATTTATAAATAATATGTATATACTATTTCTCTATAGAAAAAATATTTCTAAATTATACATATGTAATTATGTGTGTGCATATTTGTGTGTGTGCATTGCCACAATGAAAGAGAATGGCATATTGTCTATTAGCAGATCAGTATTTGGGGTAAACTATTGCAATGTTAATGGAATGGTGATGAATGCAACTAGGTATAAAATTGCAGATTAGAGAACTGATGTGGCAGCACAGTAGAGAACTTACCTTCTTATGACAATCTTGGAATGTGTCAGGACTTGGACATATCAAATATGCCAGAGAACTAGAATGAAACCTGAATCAAAATAGAATAAACTAAAATATCTGTCTGTGTCTCTCTTTTCCCATACTTTACGTAATACATATATGTCAGAGAAAAAATTACAAAAATTTTAAAAAGCTAAAATTAACATTATCATAGTAAAGAAACAAGCTATCTAAAAACAAGAGCAGAATAACAGGAAAGAGACAGAATGAAACAAAACAACAACAACAAGCTGCTGGAATCAGAAAAAAATTCACTAGAAAGTTTATCAATAGAACTGGAAGACAAAGAAAAAGAAGATAAATAAAAAAAATTAAAAGAGCTGGAAGACAAAGATGAAAATATAATCATGAAAATGGGATGAAGTCCAAGAAAGAAAGTGACAGAAGATAATGCAATTAACTCTTAAACCCAGTGTGTCTCATCAACTATTAAAAGTCCCACAAAGAGTGAACAGGAGAAAACACAGGGTAGGAATGCCTCAGAGAATAAATACAAGAAAATTTCCAAGTACTGAAGGACCTGTGACTCCATATTGAAAGGACATTCTGGATATCTAGTTTTGAGAATGACAAAAGACTCAACTTGACACATTGGTATGAAATTTAATAACAAAAAGGAAAAGGAAAAATCTGAATATCATCATGAAAAACTTCATATTACATAAATTAGAAAGTGGTACATTCATCCCTAGAGTCCATCAGCTTGGCTGGATGCCAGAATATTATAGAAAACATCTTCAAAATATTTTTTAAAAATCTAAATGAGAACTGGGTAGTTAGCTAGATTATGAATTAGGGGATGAGTTAAGAGAAATTTTCAAACATGAGTTTGTAAAATTATCTCCTTTCTACTCTTTTTTTCTTAGGAAGCAGACTAATGTTACTGACATCATAGTAACTCTTTTCATACCTAGCCTTACTTTGGGGCCCATCTAAAATATGCCTGCATTTTCATACCTGCTTTTAAGAATTCCTATTTTACTTTATTTTATTTTATTTTTGAGAGGGGCTGGGGAGCAACAGAGGAAAAGGAAGAGAATCTTAAGCAGGCTCCACACTTAGCATGGAGCCCACTGCAGGGATCAGTCCAACTAACTTGGGGTCATGACTTGAGCCAATATCAGGAGTTGGATGCTAAACCAAGCCATCCAGGCACCCCAAGAATTTCCATTTTAATACATTAGTTACTAAATCTTTTCCAAGGATTTCTAAAATGTCCTTTTAAAAACAAAGACTGACACACCCTTCTAATATTTTCTTCCTATCACTTGTTTTTCCTCTCTGTCTCAGGATCTGGGCTCCAATATTTCTTTCTCTCTCTTTCTATGAACATCTCTACCATTGTTTTGCTGAAGCATTTCGCAATTATGCTTAAGAAATGTTTGCCTGGCTATCTTGATGTGGTACATGATAAACCAATGTAAGTAATCAAATCGATAGTTCAAAGACTTTTCTTCATTCTACCTTAAAGATCTTTATGATTCTCAAAATTTTATGTAATCAATATGCAAACAATTTAATAGGCTTCCTATAATTATAGCTAGAACTTAAGTATCAAGAAATTTCAGAAGAAACTTAGATGACACCAAGGGCAACAGATAATTTTACCAAAGAGAATAAAACATGGAGGCAAAAGTGTATGCCCCTCAGTACATTTTCAGTTAGTGATAGAATTTGGTACAAAGTGATTTGAAATTATTTTTAGTATGTAACAGTTTCACTCTTATGCATTGATCTAATACTTTTTAGCACAAAGGTTTCATTTAAAACATATATATTACATGCATATGTAACATATAATATGTACATATTATTTTCACAAAGGTAAACATGTAATGCAATTTGTAAAGTTATGTATGATTATTATTAATGGCCAAAATTCTCTGTGTAATTTCTAAGCTTTTTTTTTACATTGTTTAATTCCTGAATGAAAGCCAGGGACTGTTATTAAAAAGTAAAAAGAAGATACTACAACTATTGATTAGTATAAAAGATAACCCATTATAATTCCAGTTTATGAACACCAAAAGACCTCTTTTCACTATATCACTGGGTTTCCTACTGTATCTAAAATTATTTCATTCAGTATAATGTTTTTCCCATTTGTTCCCTCATTTGTCATAAGTCAAATATATTTTTTAAATATATTCGCTCTTAGGGGCTGAATTGTATCCATCTACAATTGACATTTTGAAATCTTAATCACCAGTGCCTCAGAATATGACTGTATTTAAAGATAGAGCATTTAAGAGTTAATTGAATTAAAAAGAGGCCATGCAAGTGGGCTCAGTATGACCTGTGTCCTTAAAAGAAGAGGAATTAGCCCAGAGGGAAGACCATATGAAGACACAGAAAATGGTCAAGCCAAGGAGAAAAAAAAATTATAAGCCAAAGGGTGAGGCCTTTAGAAGAAACCAAATTTTCCAACACCTAGATCTTGGACTTCCAGCTTCCAGAGCTACAAGGAGATAAAATTCTGTTGTTTAAGCCACCCAGTCCGTGGTCGTTTATCGAGGCAGCCCTAACAAACTATTGCAGTGGTGTCGCAAAAATGAAATAGAGAAGTGATGAACAAATGCTTATTAGTTTGAGAAAAGTAAGACTCACCAATTTCACATATTTGCTTAGCATCTCAGTCATCTGGTTGGAAATGACCTGTCCTTCCCAAGTATTGTGTCATCATTGCTTTCTATGACTCCTCACAGAGGCAATTAGATCCTCTAACAAGATACACATTTCAGTAATTTCTGACAAGAATCAAGTTGTCAGCTAGAAATTATCTTCCGTATTAACCTTCTTCAAGGGTCATGAATCACTGCATAATAACTCATGTTGCTAGAACAAACACAGAAGTTGCCTTCATTATTTTTCCAGTACAGTTGTGACATCACCGGCTTTTAAAAAACTATATAAATATTTCCTAAAGCATATCATGCTGCAAATTATTACACTATGTAAATATTCAAATGTACTCCACAAAGTTGAGACACAAGTGAAATTTGGGAGCTGTGAGGATGAAAAGAATTTTAACAAGTGTTCCTGATACAAAAAACAAGGAAAGTGTACAACTATGTGGCACTAAAGAAGGGATGTGAACAGCAAATGCTAAAAGCCAAATTACCACTGCATAATTATCACATATTTTTTGAAGTACTACTTAATAATGAATAAGACTGAATATAATTTGCCTATACCATACATATTTCTACTCATTTTTCTATGTGTAAATTCTTTTACAACTTTGCAAATATAATATAAATATATTTGTAAATATTTTATAAATACCATTAGATATTTACCACATTTTCAGGGTGGACCTTATAAGCAACTTTTATTTTTTTTTCCCTAGAGATAGTCTCAATAGTTCAGTAATCACTTGTATAATTATATTGTTAAGAAAATATATTATCACTTCAGAGTTAAGTGTTTTGTTAAGAGCATTTCTAGATAGTGTATAGTTCACTTGAAAGTAAAGTACATGAGTATAGTTTACCTGTATGCTAATGAAATCTAACACTTCTCAGAAATCTGCATTAAATTACAAAGGCAAAGTTCTTTATAGAGGAGTTTATGGGACCATTTATATTGGATTTATTATAGATGATTGCATAAAGAAGTAACTATGAGCTTTAATATAATAATAATGTTTACAAAGTTGGAATCTATGTTCATTAAATAAATAAATCAACTGCTTGATTTTGCATTTGTGTTTATTTTTAGGAATTAGTCACTGGTTTGAGTTTTCTGAAATCCCTGATTTTTTATATGTTTAATAATATATAATAAATAGTTTGAGTCATGCTACAATCCATCCTGTATTATTTGATATGTATTTTATTTTCTTTGCTCATCAAAAAAGTCACTAGTTTGTAAGAAACTCTGAGAACCTCTGTAATAAATTTATCTTCCCATGTTTAAACTAATGGCACTTTTTTCCTTAATAATTTTCATAGAAACACAACTTAAAATTGTATCTATGCCTGACACTTTAATAATCTGGTGATTTGTTAAAACGAACCTTCCACACATCAGCACAGTATTAAGACAAAACCAATATTTATTTTAATGTGGAATTCCAGCCCTGAGGCATCTCTTCATAAAGATGGATTTTTTTTAATTTTCTTTTTCAAAAATTTTTTTTTTGGAAAAAAGTAACATTTACTGAACACCTTTAATATGAACTAATGTTAAGATAAAACATTACTTTTAAAATTCAGGACTTACATATTGAATTTGATATTATCACATTTATTTCAATATTCTGAAAGGGTAGGAAAAACAAATGTATTTTGGCATACAGTCTAAAAAAGAAAACATTTTGAATTAGAAGAAGATGGAGTTCAGAAAGTATTCTTCTTTTTTCCTCCAAAGGAATTAGAAGTCAGCATGTTGCTATTGCTCCTTGACATAAAGACAGTGTCTTTGTTTTATGTCGTCTGTATCTCTGAATCCTGAAATGCCATCACAGCAGAGTGTATTGGACACCACTTTAAATGATAAGAGTTTCAATAGGCACTTTAGTGGAATTAAGAAAAATCTAACACTCTTCCACCGTGATGCCACATAGCTATCTTCTTTCTATGTTGTCATGTCAGCAAATTGTATTTAATAGGCCTGAGCTTGTCTCAGTGTGTTTCCAAAATAACAAAACAAAATCAAGCGAGTACATATAATAGGATTAGTCTTGTGTTGGCAGAATAAAACGAAACTGACAATATGATAAACATAGCAACTTGCTAGAAACCAGGCGATCAGAGGATTGTGTCCTATAAAGCCTGGAGTGTGTGTGTGTGTTTGTGTCTGTGTGCACATATGTGCATGCATGTGTGTATGTGTGTGTGATTTTTGTGTTTCTTTTTCTTAAATTTTTTGATTTGGTTGTGTTCTATCCTTTGCTTCTGCCCTAAGTGACTTTATCAGGGTTATAACTCTCTTCTTCACCAAACATGTCTGCCAAGACTTTAAAGCGGGGTCCCCAGTCTGTCAGATAGTCGTAGTCCTGGTCAGCTTCCGTGGTGAGAGAGTCTATAGAGCTAAGGGAGTCTGCTACTGATCCATTTCCTTCATATGCATATGTAGCCAATGAATCATATGGTGGAGCTGTTGGGTCCACATCATTTTCCTGTAGCCTTTGATTAATGAAATCCCTTATGTCTGTGTTGTCTTCCACCGGTGGTCTCTGACGAGGTAAATGGAGAGAATCTGGTTTTATATCCCTGCGAATTTTGTTATCTTCAATCACTTTAGGGTTTCTTAGAGCACCAATGTCAAAAGCCTGGGTGTCCTCCTCGCCACCCCCTTCATCATCATAATGGATAACGTTGTCTCTGATGTCTTCTTTCGAGGTCATTAGAGTGTCTTTCTTCTTCTGTCTTCGCAGAGCTACATACAGCACAACTATGGCTACAACAAGACAAAAGTTGCAAGTTGAGAATATGTGGTTGATATCTCTGTAAAATGATTTCAAATGCATTATTTTCAAAGTAAACATATTATAATCAAGAAGGATCATATCTCTGTTTACACTGTTCATTGTGTAAAGCTCAACTTCATTTTCAAATTGTAGCTAACAAGAAACTTTAGCGAAATTATACACAAAATCAGGCAATGACAGTCTTATATATTAGTTTATATTATATTTAAATATTTTAGTAGCAGTTAAAAAGTGTGTGTTACAAAATTGTGTAAGAAGAATGATTGTTCTGAGCATAGAGAGAGCTGTAGAATGTTGGCATAATAAGACTTGAATATTATTGCCCATAAGTAACACTTAGATATTATTTATAGCTAGATTTGCCAGCTGTAACATTACTTGCAATTCTAATAAAATAAACCCAAATCTACTTGTGAAAATGACCTTTAAAAGCAATAAAATTTAAAAAGAGAAGGAACGAAATGAGAAAAGAAGGAAGAATGCAGAATATAAGGATCTTAGTTTTATAATTTGTGTCAACTGAGACTTCTAATTATTTCAATTCTGTGTCTTAACATAGTGAGACATTTTCCAAATCAAATGCCCAGTGTTCAGTTTGCATTCATGAAGCATGGTAAAATTTTGAAATATTTAATTTATACAGTCTCATTTAAATCTTTCTTTGTTCCTAGTTGATGCATAGCAATCCATTAAATGGAAAGTGTTTATTTCTTCTAGACGTGAATGGGCATAGATTCAAATGATAAAATCAGTGCTCAGCTTTGGTCATCATAAGACCCCCTCTCCTCCACAGAAGTGGAAATAGATTGAAGGCCACAGTATGTTAGATTTCTTACAGCAGAGTCTGGAAGACTCTTGTCAGAAGATTAGAAATTAGAGGGGATTACATAATGAGGAAAGCTCATTTATTCCCTCTTCCTCCCAAATTAAATGACAACCAACTGAAAGGACAGCAGAGATATAGGTAGAACTTCTATACGATGGGCTTCGGAGAGATGTTTAACACTCTGCACTCCTCCTAGGATTTGAGGAGACCCCAAAATGGAAAAGACTATTGCTCACCTGGGGAATGAGCTAGAAATTGCAAGTCTCACAGAGAAGGCCTGCATCTAACATGGCTTTAGGGTTGCTATGGCTGAGAAAGGGACTAATAGCTCCCACTTCCCCTAATCCCAGAAAGCTACAAAAATGGCTAAGAATAAATGGAAGATCTGAAGGAGTCTGAGATTGTTTAAGGAGGTCCAAGAATAGTTGGATTTATAAGAACACTTCATGGCAGAACTAGAAATGTCAATGTTCACTGCTGTGTACTTGAAAATGCATGTGCTAAAATAGGACAAGTGCACTGTGGACACCAGTAAGTATTTGGAGGAATGAGTAACAAATGGAAGGACATAATGATGCTGACCTGAGCAAGATGGCACGCTACACTATAAAATGGCCAAACTGGGGCACCTGGGTGGCTTAGTCGGTTCAGTGCCAACTTCAGTTCAGGTCATGATCTCACAGTTGGTGGGTCTGAGCTGCGCTTCGGGCTCTGTGCTGACAGCTCAGAGCCTGAAGCCTGCTTCCCGTTCTGTGTGTCCCTCTCTCTCTGCCCCTCTCCTGCTCATGATCTGTCTCTCAAAAATAAATAATAAATGTTATTTTTTTATTTTAAAAATAAATAAATAAAAGGCCCAAACAGGCCAAAAGTGAGCCACCGGAACATGCCAAGTCATGGTAAGTTGAGATGGAAATACTGTGGGACTCTGGTGGCTCTTTGAGAAGAGAACAGCAAGAGTAACACTTGATTTGAGGTTAAGCACCTAATTGATGGAGTGTTCAATTTCAGATGTGAGAATGTGACTTTGAATCTTCCCTTTGTAAGTGTATATCATCAGCACAAATGGATGCCAGAGATAATTTATTATAAATTATCAGGATACTAAGGAAACTTTTCTCCATACACCGAAGTAACTTGTGCGGAATTAGTATCTATACCATGCAAACTGAACCAGAATTTCAACCTCCGAGCTAACAGGAGCTTCTGACGTACAGAATGTTCTCCAAAAACTCATATAATGCCTTACTCCATGTTTTACACCCTAGGTGTGTTTTTTTAATTTTCTATCTTAAAGATAATGGTATGTATCTACATCTGTGAGACATGTATAAACAGATTCCATAGTGCCCAGTTGTACCTCTTTTGCAATTTGAACTTAAAGACATGACTGGCAAAACAGAAAAGTTCTCCCTAGTTTTTTGAATCTGCCAGTGAATTAATAATTAAACGGAGCCAGCTGAGCAGAATTGATGGAAGAGGGAAACCCCTAAAGTAGATTTATCTTAATTCTCACAGAGATGTTACAGAATATATTACTTCAATCTTTTTCCTTTGCACTGCTTCTGGATGTTTGAGTGTGTTCTTTTCTAGTAAAGATAGCTAGAATTCTGATGTGTGGAGCTGTGAGAAAAGTAGAATGAGAACTGCTTTTGGCTGGCAGTTTAAACAGAAAAAAAAAACCAGCAAATTTCGGGATGCTTTTACTTTCTTTCATTTCTTTCCTGTCCTTTCTCTTTTCTTACTGTATTGAACTGGCATTCCATAGCCACGGTTGATCTAGTCTATTTTTAAAGATATGTGCTATTGTATTAGATAGCAATAATTACTGGAATATAAAATGAATTAAAAAAACACTGCTGTAAATGGGATATTTGTTATAGAAAATTTCACTGTGGTTAAGTACAACACACGTATTCCTTCGAATCCCCAAGGACTTGAATGTACGATTGTGTTTCTGATGATATTATTTGTTTATTCTTAAAGATATATATATATATATATATATACATATATATATGTATGTATGTATGTATATGGTATTAAATGAAAAGTCATATTAAAAAAACATAGACTTTCAAGGTAGATAATCTTCCTCCTATCCAGATATGACATCTCAACAAAGAAAAGCTGATTTACATGGTAAATTGTCAAGAGGCAGAGAGGAGAGAGATTGAGAGAGAGAGAGAGAGAAGATGGGATTAATACTGAAACCAACCTAAGAGTATAACAATGCACAGTAGGATTGCAATCAGAGCCCCAGTGCTGAGTCCTACAGGTAGAAAAATTGCTTCCACGTTACAAGACAGGATGCTACCATCAGAGTCGCATCTACAAACTCGAATAGTCATGGTGTTTGTGCTGCTCTGCACAGGGTAACTGCTGTCTTCTATTACAACAGGGAGGAAATACAACTCTTGCTGCCTGCGGCTGTATCCATTTCTTCGGGTTTCAATTCCAGCTGTGTTGTCTACAAAACATGACATTGATGATAAGATGGTTACTAAAAGCTTCACTTCAAATCTGAAAGTTGGTATCTATTAAACAGCAGGAAGCTCTTCTTGCTTCAGCAAAATACATCCATATTTTAATTCTTTTATTATGATAAGAGCTGCCAAATGTAATCAAAATAATCCTTAGGGGAAAAAAAAGAAACATTAATCTTATCTGGCATAAGAATTAAATTTTCAATTCGGAAGGAATATAAGACTGGTTATACGCAAGAAGTGTGTTGAGTTGACCCTTTTTTTAAACATCAAAATCTCATTGAGAAAAAAGTACAACTGTGGGTGTTTTCTTCCATGATAGAAGAGCAAAGATTACAAAGCATGAAACTGGCAAACATCTTACCTAAGAAACTATTCTTTAAAAAATAACAAATACCAATTTCTTTTTTGACTTTTTATTTTTCCTAGATCTATATCTATCCTATATATGTATATATCTGTATATCTATATATATATGTCTACAGTTTTCACTTTGGACATTAGTTAGTATAAGAAAAATAGAAAAGACAGTGTGTTAAAAACATCAAGATTCATTAAAATTTTAAACATAATAAATCATAATCATCGCCACTTTAATATAAGTACAAAAATAATTCATTTTAATTCTGACAAAGTCAACAGCAATATTTACTTAGAATAATCCAAGGCAATAAAAATTTTAAATTTTATATGAATGCAATTAGTACTTCCATTGAAAGTATAATTATGCATGCATTAGTTCCTTATTTATTATATTTTTACACATACACATACACAATTTTACACTTACACATACAAGTGGGAATTTGGTTTTATTCACAACACCATTTCATTTTTTGTGTGTATTAAAGTAGCTCCCACACATATTTTACTATTTTAAACGAATGTACTTATATTTCGTTTATTATAACCATATAGCATATCTGGGTGGAATCTGATTTGGAATCATGGAAACTAATATTAGAAAAATACAGTACTCAATAAAACACAGGTTTGTCAGAAAATTTTACTAACTCAGTAATATTCATTCAGCTATTTGTATATTCTAATTTCAAGAACTAAGAATTAGGCAGTTTCTCTGGACTAATTATAGTAGAAGCACTAAGGTAAGAAAAATTTACTTTATAAGATTGTTATACATGGGAAGATGTCATGGTTATTATATAAAGATATGTTTTAAATTGAAAATCAAAATCCCAAAAGGCCAAATGTCTATTATCGCATTGCCGCTGAAACTTCGTAATGCCAGATAATGACGATGACAGTAGGAATAGAGGAATGGGCCCTAGTTCAATTAACATTGAAATCTTCAGCAAGTGATTGAATACTTGAACCTGAGGAAAAGGAACAATCAGTATTAAAATTTGAAACCTGAATGAAAATAATTAATAAGAATAAGAGATTGGAGAAGCTGATATATTTGTACTTGAGAAGCCAAGGGCTTGATATCCTTGAACACATTATATCAAAATGTACCCTACTCTTTTGTGAATGGGTACAATAGCCTCCCCCCTCCCCGTTATCCACTTTAATGGTAGCCTACTGCTATGTCACAGTACCTATATCTTTCCCCTCATTTCATCATTTGAGCATTTTATCATCTTACATCATCACAAGAAAGAGAGTGAGTACAGTATAAGATATTTTAAGAAAGAGATCACATTCACATAACTTTTATTAGGGCCTATTGCTATAATTGTTCTACTTTGTTATTATTGCTGTTAATTATTTACTGTGTCTAATTTTTAGAAGTTAAACTTTTCCATAGATATCTGTTTAGTAAAAGGCATGTATATTCAGGGTTCAGTACTATCTGTGTTTTGGTTTCAGGCCTCTACTAGGTGTCTGGGAACATATCCCCCACCAGAAAAGAGGGACTACTGAATTTTCAACCCATCATTGTTACTGATATAAGACCACATAAAATTCATTGCGCTGCTCATGGTGGGAACAAAAGACATTAAACCTCATTTCCACTCTTAAAATGGGAGTAGAAAATATTCTGTTTATACAGCAGAAGAGATAAAGAAAAAGTTCACATATATTATATGACTATAAATATATAGATGCACATAATGAAGTTTTCTTCAGACATAAGAAAGAAGGAAATATTGCCATTTGTGACAACATGAATGAACCTGGAGGGCATTATGCTATGTGATATAAGCCAGGCAGAGAAAGATGAATACTGCACACAACATTAGAGGTGGAATCTAAAAAAAGAACAACAACAACAAAAAGGAACGCCTAAAAACAGAGAGCACATGTGGCTGCCAGGTCCTGAGGGTGGGGAATATAGGGAAAGATTGGTCAAAAAAATACAAAATCTCAACTATAAGATGAATAAACCCTGAAGATCTAAGGTCTAACATCGTGACTATAGTTAATATCCATATAACATGGTGACTATACTTGATACCACTGTATTATGGAATTGAAATTTGCAAAGTGAGTAAAACTTAAAAGTTCTACCCCTGGGTGGGGGAAGGGGGAGGTAAATATGTGAGGTGAAAAAAAGTTTCTGTTCAGTTTTTAAAAACTTAACACACTTAAAATATAACTGAAGATAAAAGGAGGAATAAAATTAATGGCATATTTAAATAGCAAACAATGTCAGACTGTGACAAAACACTATTGCTATGAGGCAAGATGATCTAATTCATATTACGAGATATCGATTCTCCAGGAAGGGTACAATAGGGAAAATATTCAATGTGGCCATCAACCTTGTTGCCCAAGCCAGAGATCTGGAAGTCTGATTAGTCTTCTTCTCCATTATATTCACAGATAGAATTTAGGGAGTCTAGCATCCAGCCCTACAAATTTCTATCTTTTTCCACAAATCCCCAAGAGCCATTACCTTAACCTAAGACTCTCTCACCCCCTCCTGCAATAGCATCAGAAGTAATCCTATATCCTTCTATTGCCTTTTCCACACCACAACCAAATAACCTTCCCAATGCAAATTTGAACATAGTATGCTCTTCTAAATTGTTCCAAAATTATAATCTCTTTAAATGGCTTCTAGTTAGGGTGACCACATGGTCTGGTACATCTTAGACAGGCTTATTTTATGTGGGGAACACTTCTATTCCCCAAAGTATTCTAGTTTTCATAATAAAATATGTGGCATCTCTACTTAGAAGGCCTTTCATATTTGGAACCCTATTGCATTTATAGTCATTCCTCATGCTACACTATTAGATGAAGAAAATCCTACTGACTTTCCTTCTGCGACAAAATATCTATATTTTTCTCAGACATCCTTTGACTTCTGTCAATCGTCATCATCTTGCTACAATTGGTTCATTTGTTTTGTAAGCATAGAGTTTAGTAAGAAACTAGCTTTTTGCTATGCAATATTAAAAACGCAGATGTTTCTAAGGGATAAAATATCCACAGTCACAGAACTAATAATGTAAGAACCATTGGCCAGTACTTAGCTTTAATATTTCTAATCCAGTGCCCTTTGTATTTCTGTGGTGACTGGCACAGTGCAGATGTGAGAGTATTAGTAGAAGTAGCGGTGGTGATGATGCCGGTAGTGATGGAGACAGACGTGGCAGTGCAGATATGATGGTAGAGGTGATCCCTAACATTACCTGGGGTATTGTGTTCAATGATTGCACATATTTTATTTAATATAAATACTATGTGGTTGATATATTTCAACTATGAGTTTAAAATCATGCAGTGTAACTTCATACATTGAGAGTCCAGCATTGACGACGTAATGCAGTGGGAATGAAAATGTCATTCTAATTACAAAGCCTGTATTTTAACCTGTGCCGTACTGTGTGTTATTCAAATAAACCAATTACTAAGAAGTTACCTATTTGTTTGTACAAGTAGTGTACATGTGGAACAAATGATACATTTAAAACATAGAAAGCATTCAATTTCCCAGATAGGCTATTTTGGCTTGATTCATTAAGGGACTGTCCACATTATAAATGGAACCAATTTGCCTCATTAGATACAACCTATATAGGTTAAATATTTAACTTGCTGCTAGCTATAGAATTCTCTATTTCTCATATGTGGATTTCCATATTTTATGAACTTGAGTGCTTCTAGGAAATACATGGGTTGCTGCCTTTGTGTCCTTTTACAAAGTTAAATGGTAAGACGTAAGTTTTTATGTGGTGAAACTTACTTCTGAAGTCACGGACTGTAAAATTTGGTTTGATGGCAGCTTCAGGTGATAATCTAAAGGAGAATTGCTGCCCAGCAGGTGAAAGATCACGGTCTGCAGCGCTGACTATCTGAATTATCTGAAACAAAGTTGAGATGAAACTTGAAGTCAGTCATGAGTTTCAAAGGGAACTTGACATACCAGGCTAATAAGTTTAGTCAATGATGCATGCAAGGAGACAGAAATGACATTTTTAGGATTCATATCAGTGGGCCAATTATTTACAAATAATTTTTATAAACAAATATCTAAACATTTACCGTGCATAATAGCAGGTACAATTATAGGGTCTGGGTCAATTCCAAATGAATATCTGCATAACTAAAAAGCTTAAGAACATTGAAAATTCTCACTAATAAGCAAAATAAAATTAAAATGCACTTGCTTGCATTTTAAACTAAATAAAATAAATGCTTTCTAACATAAATATGAAAATGCTTACTGGAAAGAAAGTCTCTGATTATTTAAAAGCCCTTGCGACAGCAGAATTTTAGAATAATTACGTTTCATAGAATGAGTTTTATTTTTATAAATAAATAAAATGTTGAGAAAGAGAAATTCAAAAGATGTATATCTGTTTTTGTTCTTTTATTTGTTTTCCTCCAATGGGCAAGAAAATTAATTGTATTTTCATAAAATGTTTTTAGAAAGTAAGCACTAACAATCCTATTTCAAAAATTTTTCTAAATCTCTCCCATAGGTTGTGTGTCTAGTAGTTAAAACTCTGACATTTCAGTAAAATGCCCTCAAGAATTTGGAGATTAAAAATAACTGTTAAGAGCCAAACTGTGAAATTGATAATTCACTACAGAGATAAGCAAATTACAGTAGCTTTGAGGTTTTATTTATTAACATATCCAATGGCTTTGCATCAGAATTCTTTCTGTATGTAGAAGAGGGTGAGGGCACTGGACAGCTCAGGTGATCACTCTCTTAGACTAAAGTTGAATTTGCCAAAAAACAGACCTTAGAGTTTAAGTATCCTATCTTGGTCACAGTGGGCAAAACACACGGCATGTGTTCTTAGAAAGATATCATTCAACATGTGATTTATTTACTACTTTTGTCTTCATTCCATGGTTAAAACTCAACCTTATTCCTATGATCGTCCTCCCCCTATAGCTGTGTGCGTGTGCGCTCACACACACATACACACTCACATGTAAGCATACGTACTGCAACTTTTAGTTCCTGGTGCACTATTGGTAATTGGTAAGTTGACAAAATCATTTTCTAATGAGAAATTCAGTTCTCTAGTTCAATGTAAATCAGTAACAATTCCAAAAAATGTCAACTTTATTTCATATAAACCCATATGCTCAGTCAGATCACTATATCCTATCCATAAATTTGCTGTAAATTATTAAGGGATTGATTTGCCAGGTGCTTTGTTTTGCCTTTAACTACTATCAGCAAGCATAATCATTTACTAGATTAAAGTTATACAACATCAAAAAAAGATCAAGAACATAACTTTAGAATGAAGCAATGTCCTTTCAAATAGCAAACAGAGTAGAGAATTTGGATATTAACTGGCACTTATGTGGAACTGACACTTGGGAGTCATTACCCTAAGGAAAAACAACTCTCACACTTCAGTGATTCACGATTGTTGATTTAGGTAGTATTGTCCTTCTCTTTCTCCTATTGTCTCTTCATAGAGATCACATATATACATACTTGCATACATACATACATACATACATATTCGATTATAGGCCTAAGATATAGTAGTTCCTATGCATAATTCCTAGACAGTGGGCAGATGGCTGGGTCAAAAGTAGGAAATGTTCACATACCACACTCCCTGAAAACTCAGTAATATTTCAGGACAGTTGTGCTTTGTACATAAATGTGGCCCAGTAGAAAGTCCAACAGATATTTATTAGAAAAAGAGCCTCCGAGGACCCCACAGATTGCTTACCATTTTTTCCAGATGTAAGAAAAACAAGTTATGTTGGATCATTTCTATTATTCCCAACTTTTAAACTCATTTTCTATTCAAGCAGAGAAGCATCAAGTGGAGTTCTTTTTCCAAGGGACTTTCATTTTGTGCATTATAAGAGTCTGACTAGTATAAATGAATCACTATCCCTAATTATCTAAAAAAAATAGAGGATTGGGTTCTGAGGATGAGAGTGAAGGATCAGGAAAGTGAGAAATTGCTGAGTTGTGAAATTTCAGAAAACCTCTGTATAACTTCTAAAATAACCAAATCAGTTTATTATTTGTTTAAACATTTATGCAGCAGCTGCTACTATTTCAGACACTAAAGCAGGCACTGGGCTTATCCCATTAATATGTGGGTACGTTTAAAGGGATAAAGAATTAAAAACCTTATCTATATTTCTGTGTCTATTCAAAATTAAGGATGCAAATTTATTAATTGGGAAATCTGACTATATAAGTCATGTTGTAAGAAAATTAATACTTTCTCCAAATTATCAGAGAAAGGATTGGAGCAACACAGGCCACTGGAAGTTTTGTTACTGATGGAAATATTCTATATCTACATGGACAAAAAATGGTAGCCACCTAAAACATACAGCCATTGAGCAACAGAAATGTGGCTGGTGTGAATGAGGACACTGATTTTTAATTTTATTTAATTTTAATTTAATAGCTACCTAGCTAATGGACATCACAAGATTAGGATTATGGGACAGATTTTCTACAAAGCAGTTTAATACATTCAAATTGAAGCAAATACTGAAGATTAAAGAATAATGTTTTTGAATAAAGATACTGTTTCAAATATTATTTTTTTCAGTAAGAATTAAAACTTCAAATTTATTTGAATGAATAGTTATGCTATTTAAAGGTGATTAAAATAGAAAGGAAACCAAGCATACTGATATATTTTTCCTTTGGAACCTAGGTGCACAGTATTGGGTTAATCATATTCTTATTTCATGACACACTCTCATCACTTGTTCATTCTTGATTAATCATATTATATCATATCGTACCATCGTATTACATTATAACTTTTATACTATTTTATTCATTCATCTATAATAGTCAAGAAAAAAGAAAACCTGGCTACCCAACACCACTCACATTACATCTGGGATTTTGATAGTAACTTTTCTAGTTATGGTGTCATCCCTCATGAGATCTCCCACTAGAACCAAAATAATATTGATTGAATAAGGAAAATATAATTCAGAGATTTTGAATAACCCAGATAGGTGTTCTACTCAAGGCCACCAAAGAAAGAAACCTTACATTTTTAGTGGGCTATAGAGCTTTTTTGCACACTTCATAGAGCATGTGAGCAAAGCAAGAAATGCTAGAAGAATGTATTCTAAAGTTGTTTGCTTATTTATAGTCACAGATTCCATAGAAATTCCACAGTAAAGGAAAGGAAAACATAGCAGATCTGAAATCCCAGATTTTTTTCGTTATATAAAGAATATTCAATAAGCTTTCATCGCTTTATCCCCTGTGGTGTTACATCTACATCCATAAACCACACTGAAGTTATGAATTTACTATCTCTTGTGGTTTTTTTAATGAAAACATATACATATGTGTGTGTGTGTGTGTCTATTCATGTGTGGTCTTATAACCCAAAACACATATAATAGGTCTTCATGTGCTATTAGTTAACACTATTAATAAGTTACCTGTCCTGGTTTGGCATTTTCACACACAGCTGTCTCATATGGCACAGATATTTCTGGAGGAAATTCATTGACATCTAAGACATTAATCAATATGTTGACTTTGCTGCTTAATAATGGGTTACCTATTGAAAACATAAAAAAAACAGACAATTATAAAATCTGGTCAGTTACTGCTTTTATAGTAAATGGTTTTAATCTTTTTAAATTAGCCATTATAAAGATCTAAATGATCCTTTCTTTATGGGAAAATCTGAGGTGTTGTGCCAAATATAAACAATAAAACATGGATAAGTAAGGTATCATTGCTTTGCTTTCAGAGCACTAAGGGTGAACTGTATCAGTGTTCATCTCTGAAATTCACTCATCCCTGAAATTCACTCACCAACCATCTGGCTAATATTTTGTCAAATGGGTAGCCATTATACTAGGTTAGTTCACAGACCCAATCTTCACCAGTAGTGATAATTTTCACTAGATAACCCATGTTTTCTATGCTGTGTCCATGTAATTAAAACTTTATTGGGTAGGATCATCTACATGTTTAAAAAGTTCTCTAAAAATGATTCTTCCTGAAAAGGATGATAAATTACAAGAAGAATGAAGGGAGAGAAGGATTTTCATAGATAAAAATAACAAAACAGATTTAAGGGAGTAAAAGTAAGACATTGATTATAGAAAGCCAGTATATAGACCCTGAAATCACTTGCTGGTGATAAGAAAAGAAAGAATAAACAAGATTTTCTTCCTTCAATATAAGGGAAAAAACTGTTGTTTTGAAAAAGTGTCTGCCAAAATCCCATCACAAGTTTTAGCGCCAGCCAGCCCTTGATATATTATCTGTCTTCCTGTCATGTATTGAAGAAGACTAGATAAAATAAAATTAGTAAGGCATAACAATGCACCTTTCACCTTATTTGTTATAAAGTTTTATCTTATGAAATTTTACAGATAAATAAACTGTCTCAATCTTGAAGGAACTTGCCCAGAGTCACACATGCAGGCTTGTGGGAAGTTAAGATTCAAACCCAGAACTGTGGAAATCCAAGTACCATGTATCTGGCACTGTGATTTGCCTACTGATCGGATATGTGCTAAATCCTTCATTGCAGTGCTCCTGAAGATTCACCATGCTAGTATTCTTTCAGACCTTTTCGTGCATTTTAAAGAAGCATACAAAATCTCAACACATGAGTGATTCTGACAAGTCTACATGATTTTGCTGTACTAAAATGTATTAGAAAATAACAGGTGCTATAAACAATATTGTAGTAAATGCTCACATATTCATACATGACTCAGTTAAATCCATCATCATGTACCAAGACAGACACAGATAACACAAAGGGAGGAAGAACGGTACGTTTTGTAGTATGCCATGTGTTTATAGAAGGTGTGTTGGTAATCTTGGAGAAGGATGCAGAAAATATCTATGATTTAAAAATTAATATTGGCAAGAGGGAATTATCTTATTTGGTAGGAAATGTTTGGCTGTTTTCACAAGTTATTAAACTACCTTCAACTCAGTTTCTTCATGTGAAACACACAGTATTAATTGTCCCTAATTCATAGGTTGTATTAAATAAGACATGGTGTTTTACAAAATGTTAGATCACCTTTGTAAATTGTATTATGTATTAACAAGTGCATTTCGTGGAGGTTATCTGGTTCCACATTTATTGCTGTTAATTACTCCATGGCATAGCATGTAGATAAAAGTCAGCACTTTGATTAAACTTGGTTCACTTTCCTAAGAAAAACTGGAGATCGTAAAAAATAACAACAAAATTAATGCCTAATACTTTGTAAGGCTTACAGAGACCTATATTCTAAAACATGTAGCTAAACTCTTAGGGTTCACGGTATTTAGGGATACATATAGGGAACAGAGAGGGGATGGGACTTGTGCAAAATTCATAGTTTGGAAGTAAAAAGATGGGATTGAATCCAGGTGTTCTAGTTCCAAGTTAGTACTCTTAAATTCTATTATATATTTAGGGGCGCCTGGGTGGCTCAGTCGGTTAAGTCTCTGGCTTCGGCTCAGGTCAGATCTCATGTTCGTGAGTTCGAGCCCCGCCAGGCTCTGTGCTGACAACTAGCTCAGAGCCTGGAGCCTGCTTCCGGTTCTGCCTCTCCCCCTCTCATGCTCTGTCTCTCTCTGTATCAAAAATAAATAAAACATTTAAAAAAATTTAAATTCGATTATATATTTAAATTTGATTTATTTAGCTATTGAAATAGACAGCAAATTAATGATACAGATTGCTTTATTACATTCACACGACTAACTTCACCTATTCAACTTCTGTACAACATCAAAATCAGTCTCCACTTTCCATTTTACATAGAATGTGAAATATAAGTCCTGAGGCCATGTAAATAGGAAAGTGTTGTATTTATATTTTTCTAGGATCACGGTTTTATTTTGGGAAACTGGTGTGAGGATGGGATGTCTTCCAAAGGAGATGAGACTTCTCCCACAATTATGTTTTTAATGCAGATTTACCTCTATAATAGATAAGCATGGTATTCAAATTAATTTAAGCCAATTTTTACCCATGGTAAACTCCCTTTTGGCAGTTTTAAATTATCCTTTTGCAATATAATTTTAACATTTGTCCAATGAATAATATGTCTCAAAACTATAATCACTATTGTAACATCATATTATTTTTTTAAAAAATTTTAGGGACACCTGAGTGACTCAGTTGGTTAAGCGTCTGCTTTCGGCTCAGGTCCGAATCTCACAGTTCGTGGATTTGAGCCCCGCATCAGGCTCTGTGCTAACAGCTAGCTCAGAGCCTGGAGCCTGCTTTAGATTCTGTGTCTCCCTCTCTCTCTGACCCTCCTCTGCTTGTGCTGTCTCTGTCTCTCAAAAATAAATAAAAAACATTAAAAAATTAAAAAAATAATTTTAATGTTTATTTACTTTTGAGAGAGATTCTGTGTCTCTCTCACTCTCTGGCCCTTCCCTGCTCATGCGGTCTCTCTCTGTTTCTCAAAAATAAAGAAAAAAAAATTTTAAATTTAAAAAATATATCCATCATCAAAAATATCCATCACTGTATGTTTGTATTGATTTCATTTTATTATTACCTCTTCTATTGTACATTTGTAAATTCTTTCATAATTAAGGTTTTAAAAATGTGACCATATATGTTTAAAGGCCAGTTGGGGAAGCAGTAACATCTCCGTTCAAGAACTCCTGCACTCAAGTAAGCACTGAACTTTGTACAAGATAATATAATTTTTAGAGCAATACAGATTTTTCTCATTTATGGATATAATTCAGAAAATTATGTTGAGGAAATAATGACTTTCTTTCTGACTCAGCTAATCTGTATTTGGGACAACAGTGATAAAATTTGTCCAGACATCATTTAGCATGAGCATGATTATCAACATTTCCGCCATGTAGAAACTTATCACAAAACACTTAGTAAGCAAATTCAAATATAAATTTAGTAAATTTTATTTTTTTAATTGTTTAACATTTATTTATTTTTGAGAAAGACACACAGTATGAGCAGGGGAGGATCAGAGAGAGAGGGAGACACAGAATCTGAAGCAGGCTCCAGGCTCTGAGCTGTCAGCACAGATCCTGATACAGGGCTCAAACCCATGAACCATGAAATCATGACCTGAGCTGAAGTTGGCTGCATAACCGACTGAGCCACCCAGGCGCCCCCAAATTTAGGAAATTTTAAATAACCAAAATCCTACATGATTAATTACTGTGTTCTTAGTAGTCCAATCAGTTAAATTCCAATTATTATTGATCCATGTTGCCTCTATTTAATAACCAACTTATTAATATATCACATAATATAATCAATAAATAATTTGATGTTTATCTTTGATGCCTTCAAAGATGTCTTGTTAGATATTATTTCCCCGTCCTTTCATAATATCTCAGTCAACTCTCCTAAGCTTTCCGAGTCAGTCTGAGTTTGAACTGTTTTATTAGTAGTATTTTCAAATGTAGCTTCAATTAAGAAAACAAAAGGCAAAACTCAAATTACAAAAACAAAGAAAAAAGGGGAAAAATCATTGTTTATCATAAATGAGTTAAATTACTATAAAAGAATATTATGAATCTATGCCAAAATCTAGCCAACATAAATGAACAGAACAAATTCTAAGAAAGACACAAATTACCAAGATTGACCTTGAAAAGAAATACAAAATCTTAATAGACCTTAAGCAAATGAATAAAATTAAGTTGTAATTAAAAATATCCCAACTGAGAAAAAAAGACTCATTTAAACCATGCCTTCACTGGTGGAATATAATCAACTTTTTAAAGATCACATAATACCAATTCTTCATGAACTTTTAGAATATAAAAAAATAAACACCAGTTCATTCTATGTATCCTGATATCAAAGTCAATCAAAAACATCTCAAGAAAACAAAGGTGCAACCTATTTTCACTCATAAACATAAGTACAAAAATTTCTTAACAAAATATTAAAAAATCACTTCCAGATCATATTATAAAATTACTACATAATGACCAGATAGCATTTATCCTAAAGATATAAGGTTAGTTTAATGTCTAAGAATAATCAATCGAATATACCATATTAATAGAAGAAAACAAACAAAAAAAATGGTCATCTCAAAAAGATTCAGAATTAGTATTTAACAAAATCATGCATCCATTCATAATTTTTTTAAATCCTCTAAAAGCGTAATAAATAGGAGGCAGGTTCTTCAACCTGTTGAAGTCTGCCTACAAGAAGCTTCTAGCTAACATCATACTCAACAGTGAAAAAGTCAATGCTTTCTCTTTAATACTGCGCACAGGGAAAAAATGGCTGTTTTTACCACTTAAATTCACCATGGTGTGAGAGGGTTTATATAATGCAATTAAATAAAAGTAACATTTAAAAAGAAGATGAAAGAATCCAGATTGGAAAGAAAGAAATAAAACCTTTTATTCAAAAAATGGCATGACCATATAGAGAGGAGATTCTAAAGAATCCACAAAAAATGGCATGACCATATAGAGAGGCGATTCTAAAGAATCCACAAAGATATTATGAAAGAGTACATCAAGGCCATGAGATGAGAGACTAATATAAAAACTGGGCATTGCATTCTTAAGAGCAGCAAATGACAAATTAGAAATGAACTTTAGAAAAAATTCAATTCATGTTAAAGTCACAGATAATAAATATTTAGGAATAGATTTAATAAAATAAATGCAGGACTTATAAACTGAAGTTCACAAATCATTGATCAGAGAAATCAAATAAATTGCTGATAGAAAGGACAGCTGGTGGAATATAAAATTGCATAATCACTTTGGAAAATAGGTTAGAACTTTCTATAAACATTGAACATGAACTTATAATGCAGCAATTACACTCTACATCCAAGAGAATGAAATAAGTATCAACAGAAAGACCTGTATGCATATGCCCATGAAAGTATTAGGCATATACTTCAAAACTGAAAACAAGTCAAATGTGTACATTTGGTGAATGGATAAACATTATGTGGCATATCCATACAATAAAAACTACTCCAACAAAAAAAGGAACAAATACTGATATGGAACAAAATACTGATACGACAACTCTGAATGAATCTCAAATATGCTGTCTTTTTTGATAAGAAGACTGACATTGCTTTTTGGAGCTTGGTTAGTTTCAGAAAGCAAAAGGTTTCAGTGACTTCGAGTTTCTGAAGTACATGAGCCTTCAGAAGATTCCAGCACTCCCCTGTCAAGTCTTCCAGATTTCCTGGAGCAGATAGTAAGCCATTCCTTTGAGATGAACCCTTTTAGAATTCCTGCCCCAAAGACGCTGTATGAAAATGTATCATGCAGCAATTGATAACTAATCCAGGAGATAAGAAACATTAAAATATATATTAAAAGGAAAGAAGGATTCTCTCGATGGCTTGAGCTCGAATGGACCCTGCAGGGCCCTAAGGCAGCATCCATGGTAGGGAGAGGAATCCCTGCTACTAACCAGGCAGAAACTTTGTCCAAGGGGCCTGTCACTAGGATTCAGCTGATAGTTCCTGACTACAGGAAAGTGTCACAGGCTGCAGCTATTTCCAGAGAAGTTTCCTTTTCCTTTCTTTCTTTCTCTTTCCTTCTTTTTTCTTTCCTTCTTTTTTCTTTCTTTCTTTCTTTCTTTCTTTCTTTCTTTCTTTCTTTCTTTCTCTCTCTCTCTCTCTCTCTCTCTCTCTCTCTCTCTCTCTCTCTCTCTTTTTCTTTCTTTCTTTCTTTTTCTTAATGTTTATTTATCTTTGAGAGAGAGGCAGAGCGTAAGCAGGCGAGGGCCTGAAGAGAGAGAAGGGGACACAGAATCTGAAGCAGGCTCCAGACTCTGAGCTGTCAGCACACAACCCCACTACTCATGAGATCATGACCTGAACCGAAGTTGGACACTCAACTGACTGAGCCTCTCAGGCACCCAACAAGCTTCTGTTTCTATGGAGATAGATAGAGCTACGAGCACTCATAGCCCCTGGTGGCCTGGAGTGGGGGTCTGAGCCCATTTACCTGCGTTCTGTGCCTTAGATGGGAGCTGAGCAGGGCCCTGCTGGGGCAGAGAATCTGGCCTGGAGGGATTGGCCAGCAAGGGTGGAAGGTTAGTGACTGTTTCTGGAAGTCTCTGGCTCCATCATCTGCTCACGGGGATCATAGCTACTCTCGGGAGTCTCTGCCCAAGGCAGACCTGCCTGGGAGCTCCTGGCCCCATTTCAGTGCCTGGAGCTTGAGGGGAGCAGGACAGTCAGGGCATCATGTATGGCATCATGTATGGCATCTGCATGGACAGGGTGTGGAACAAATCAGAGGTATCCTGCTCAGCTGCACCCATGCCCACTGCTCAGCTACCTCTGTACCAGGCAAAAGAGGTGACAGGACTTCCCACAACACATCATCAAGGTCTGTTCCCTGTACCATGTCCATTGTAGTCACATCACCCCCCAACAAATTCCAGGCGAGCAAGGAGGCTGAGAAGTAACTCATCAGGAGCTTCAAGGCTTGGACCAGCAGGATCCAATGCTGGTTCTTCCTACAGGAGGATGGTCACTGACCCTTCAAATATGACTATATTTACCTGCACCAGGACCTGGCTGAGGCCCAAGCTCTGGTTCTATCTGGACAGAGAATGTACAGCTGGCTTCTGCAACTGACATGCTGGGCCCAACAGCATTCATAGGGGCAACAAATTAGAAGAAAAAGTATTCTGCATGGGCTGTGCCCTCGCTGTAACCTTCTCGGACTCAGAACTCCTACTGGATCCCAGCAGTTCCTACCATGGCCTCCTGTAACCCAGACCAATGTGTGAGGGAGTGGCTAGTGCAGGGGGTGCTAGACAATAGGTCTTTTCCCTTTGGGGGCTAGGTGGGAGATGATAGTAGTAAGCACTCAACCCCCAGTGCAGTAAACACTGCAGCAGTGACACAACTGAGGAACTTGGGGACAGGGGGAAGGCCCTGGGAAAGAGAAAGTTGTTCTTACACTCTTGACAAGGATTGAGTTTTAACTTAGTTCTTTTGTAGAATGATTATGAAAGAACAAATAAAGTGCACCTAAGCCATAAAGAAAAGAAAAAAGAAGATAGAAGGAGGTGAGAAGTAGAGGTGAAAGAAGAGAAGAGAAGAGGAGAGAGGAAAAGGAAAGGGAAGGGAAAAGGAGAAAGAAAAAAGAAAAGGGAAAGCATATTTATTTGTTTGTTTATTTATTCTCATGTCTGGTACTTGCTGTTGGTGGTTTGCTAGAGGTCTGGGCAGAGGAATAGAAAAGAATATTCATTTATGGTCTTTTTATGTAGACTGGGCTTCATCTCAACATGGTGGCTAAAGGTCAAGGGCAAGTATTTCAAAACAAAAGAAATCCAGACAGAAACTCTTGCTTTTATGACCTAACATGGTCATAATTTTTAACTTTTTAATGTTTACTTTACTAGTTTTTGACAGAGAGAGAGAGCAAGCAGATGGGAGGGTTGGTTGGGGGTGTTGGTTGGAGAAAGAATCCCAAGTGGGCTCCACACCACCCCCACAGAGCCCGGAGCAGAGCTTGAACCCACAAACAGTAATATCATGATCTGAGTGGAAATCAAGAAATGAACACCCAACCGACTGAGCTACCCAGGTCATCTGACAGAACCCAATTCTTGATAGAATTGTCAGCCTTACTGTCAAAAGAACATGTGGGAAGGGAGAGACACATAGGATGCCCATTTTTGGAACTTATAATCAGAAATCTCTTTAGAAATGGTTCACTAGTAACTAGCATAGTAACCTTTAATAAATCCTAGGGAAACTAAATTTTATTTATTTTTTTAAAGTTTTTATTTAAGGGTGCCTACGTGGCTCGGTGGGCTAAGCGGCCAACTTCGGCTCAGGTCATGATCTCACAGTTCATGGGTTCCAGCTCTGCATTAGGGCTCTGTGCTTAACAGCTTGGAGCCTGGGCCCTGCTTCAGATTCTGTGTCTCCCTCTCTCTCTGCTCCCCCCTACTCACGCTCTGTCTCTCTCTATCTCTCAAAACTGAAAATTATTTTTAAAAGTTAAAAAAAATTTACTAAATTGCAGTTAGTTAACATATAGTGTAATACTAAACCTAACCAAAAAGGTAAAAGATCTGTACCCTGACATCTGTAAAACACTGAGGAAAGAAACTGGAAATGACATAAAGAAATGGAAAAACATTCATGCTCATGGATGGGAAAACTAAAGTTTATTTAAAAGGGAAGTCAGAACTGATATGAATGTAGGTCCTGATGCCATCCTCCTCAGTGCTGAGGGGTTCTGCATAAAAGGGCAAAGAGAAGTCATTGGCTTTATCCATGGCTCCCTTCAATGTAGAATATCAAGATACCACATAAGATTCCACTTGACAAGGTATCCCGATAATCTACACTTTTGAAAAGATCTATACATACCCTCTCACAGGTGAGAAAACGTTGGTGTAATCTTGCCCTACATTTTTCTGTCCGAGCCAAGACTGGAATCAGATCTTCTCACTATGCTTTTCACTGCTGTATGATATAGGTCAATGAACTCAAAGAATAAGAAACCACACAACCCGAGATCTGCCCATGCGCATGACAATCACTTATTTTCTTTTTTTAAAATTTTTAATGTTTATTTATTTTTGAGAGGGGGGTTTATGAGCAGAGAGAGAGGGAGACACAGAAACAGAAGCAGGCTCCAGGCTCCACGCTGTCAGCACAGAGCCTGACGCAACGCTTGAACTCAGGAACCCTGAGACCATATCCTGAGCTGAAGTAGGACGCTCAACCGACTGAGCCACCCAGGCGCCCCAATAATCACTTACTTTCGAAGAGTAACACTTAGACTGCTATCTGGCCACCATGCTGTGAGAAAGCCCAGTTCACATTAGACGTTCAAAGTGTGGATTTTTTTTTCAAATTTCATACTAAATGTTCACTAAATACCAGCCAAATAATAGAATATTTCCAGGAAACAATGAGAAATGTAATTGAAAATATTTTGAAAACTGTAAAGCACTAACAAACACAAGATTCCTAGTATGTTAAAATACACTGGAGTGATCAGGCTTCCTTGTTTAAAAATGATACCTGATTTGGAATAGGTGTTAAAAATTCTGTTTTGTGACTATGTACTAAATTGCAACTACAACAATGTCAAGAATAAAATCATAGCTTTTTGTGCCAAAAAACCCCAAAATCCTGAATGACAGTGCAAAGTGAGCACGATATAGTGAATATGTAACACAAGCTTTCCTTTGCTTTTCTCTGTAAATTAGTTCACTTTTAAATTACAAGTTAAGATAAACCCTATCTAACAATAGCCCTGTTCAATTACAGCAGTATGATCTGCATCTATACCAAGACAATCCATCAAGCAGATTTAAATTATTCATGAAACCCACACCAAAGTCAAATATTACTTGGCTGTTGGTGACAAAAACTGATCTCTAATAACCTTTAAAAACACCGCCAATCAGTTTTTTCTCCCAATGAGCACACTAGAGAAAACCTATCATTAATTTTAAATATTTGCAATACCATGAAGGCCTTAGATATTCTGAATTCCTGAAAATCAAGAGCTGCCTCATATTCATCTTTAAGCCTCCAGAGTTTAACACAGAGCCTAGTACATGCTAGTAAATTAAATATATGAATGACTAAGTATTCTTTCAAAAACAGACTAAACTGAGAAGGAAAAGTGGGTTTAATACAGCTGATAAAAGAAGAAACTTCAGTGCATCATGACCCACGGACACCATAATTGTTGGTGTATTTTCCTTGAATTTACCTATGGGCAACAAGATTATAATGCCATTTCACTTTATGTTCAACTCTCTATAATTTTAAAAATTCTTCTCAAGTGATTTTCTTTAATATAATCACAGCAAAATTAAATTAGTATTTGGAAGGCAAATAAAACTCATTATTGATTTCATAAAAAAGAGGTGATTTTGAGGGCCCCTGGATGGCTCAGTAAGTTCAGTGTCTGACTCTTGATTTTGACTGAGGTCATGAGCTTACAGTTTGTGAGATCCAGCTTTGAGGCACCCCCCTACACACACACAACCACCACTCTCTTCCCTGTGTGGTAGGGCTCTGTGCTGATAGCCAGAACCTGCTTGGGATTCTCTGTCTCCCTGTCTGCCCCTTCCCTACTCACACATGTGTGTGCTCTTTCTCAAAATAAATAAACATTTTTTAAAAGAGGTGATTTTATATAAGTAAATAGATGTGAGTCAGTATCCAATTTCTCAAACATGACAATTCACTATAGAACCATAATAGGTAACAGTCTAACAAACCTATAGACAGATAGGTAGATAGATGATAGACAGATGATGATAGAAGACAGATAGGTAGATAGATAGATGATAGATTAAACACAATTTCAATTTAATTATATGTATATTGCAAATGTATAAATAATTTTTTACTATTTTGTACTCTTTGCATATGAAAATTACTATGACTAGTTTAGCTAATAACTTACTTAAAGTATATCTAATAAAGCATAGTCACATGGTTAATTGTCCTTGTGGAATTCTGTTTTGCAGTGAGAGAGTCCAGGATTCCCATCATCTTTTGGTCGCCACCCCTTGTGTGACTTGGGCTGCAAAGGAAGGAGCTCTGCACCTTCATTTCCTCACACTCAGAGTGTGGGCCATAATCCTCATCTTGATTTAATGAATTCTGAGGTATAAGACTTATTAGTTTATATTATTATTATTGCCTGTGATTATTCTATAAAATTAGGTACTTATGATATAGTCTAAGAACATCATATCATCGCTAGCAATGTAGCATGCAGGCAGATGAAATTCTTCAGAAAACTGTACCACAAAAGCTATTTCTTTTTGTTTAAACCTTTAATCATGAAATGACCACACTTTGGTCACATATAACCTCTTGGAACTTCCCCTTGGAGGTTGTGTAAGAATACCCTTAAATTGGAAGTCACTGGAAGGAAGCATCAATTGCACAGTTATAACTTACTAAAATTCTCTATTTTGCTCAATTTCTAACTACTCCTAAGCTTTGATATTCTTAAAAATAGACTTTAGTCTTGTTTTTCTCATAAAACACAACAAATTGTGTTTTGCATAAATGATATTCTGGACAAACTTATGACCATGAATGTATGAATTTATGTTTAGTCTAAATTTTGAATAGCAATGCCAGAGATTAATTTTTCTGTACATATGAAGATGATATCTTATTCATTATGTTGAAGTAAAACAAAGTTACAACAAAATAGCTTTATATACCAAATAACATCAAAAAAGAATTACCCAACAGTTTAATCCCAATTCATAATGATATATTTACATACAAAATTTTCCCCAAATATAGCAGCTAGTGAGTCAACTCACTGATACTTGAACTGTTCCACAATAAATGCAAATAATCTATTGCCACCTGGAGAACTATATGATCGAGAAAAAAATAATTGTCTCTTGTATCATTTGTTTATTTTGTAATTACATAAAATATGTTTTAAGGCTTTGATAATTTAAGATATTTTAAATTATCTTTGTCTAATGATATTTGTTACAGCAATACCAAATATATGTAGGAAACATTTGTGTGTTGATAGTTTCTGATCATTGGAATGAAGCGAAGTTTTGGAGCTTCCATCTTTTTTAAAATGCTCAAGATTAGTATCATAAAAACAACAAGGCAGTAAAGCATAAGAGAATTATTAGGAGTCTTACAAATTATTTGGACCTCCGACTATAGAAACACTGACTAACGACTGGGTTTTAATTAATTGAAAGCTATTCAATCATTGTAACATTTCATTTTGCCTGAGATTTTTCATGTGAGGGTCAAGCTGAAACATGCTGGTTTGATCTGCAATAAGGAATACTTACATTTTTTTTCCTTCTTGGCAGCACAAGTGTAAGATATTTCTTTCTGAGTCATTCACCACGATGATAGTTTCCTGCTTAACTGGCTAGTTTGATCAGTGAAAACAGCCTTATGGATCAGAATATGAATACATTTTACTTTTAAACTCTACAAATTCAAGCAAAATAAAGCCCACAAAAAGCTATTCTTACTGTAAAACTTTAATTACCATGTGGTATGTGTTTAGTCTCTTTATTTTTCACATGAACTCATAGCATTTACCCCAGCAGACTTCTTGAGGGCTCTAAAATACACAGTAGTCTTTGAACGAATATTGGACAACACTCTTACAATCTTATTCTATAAGATTATCTATGTACATATGTGCACATATATAAGGATAAGATTATATATATGGATATATATGGATATGTATACATATATAGCTCCATGTATGTGTGTATATATATGTGTGTCTGTGTCCATATATATGTATGTGTGTATATATATACATACATGCACACACATATATATACATACATATACATATACATATATATGTGTATCTGTGTATATAGATAGATGGATAATGTATCTAAATCCCAGTTCTGCATATTTCTTAGTAAGGACCAACATAAA
Source organism: Suricata suricatta (assembly GCF_006229205.1). Classification (NCBI taxonomy): domain Eukaryota; kingdom Metazoa; phylum Chordata; class Mammalia; order Carnivora; family Herpestidae; genus Suricata; species Suricata suricatta. The sequence goes on along the minus strand of NC_043705.1, from coordinate 131,305,780 downwards.
TAATGAGAACCTATATGTGAAGGGTTTTTAATTTGCATGTAAGTAAACTCTAGAGCCAGCATGTGCCCTAATCATATAGATAGCTAAAAAATATATATTTCCCCAAATATGAAAAATCTAAAATTGAGAATCGGTGACACTTGTTTCCACCACAAAAGTGCAAACTCTCCTTTCATCTTCTACATGGTTGAAGTGCAAGGCTCTGACTGGATGTGTCAGACCTGCTATGACAAGGGTCCTCACACAGGGATGATGGTTTTGGTGATTCACATAGCCACTGGGGAGAAAGGGACCTTCCAGAGCCACAGAACAGGTGATTAATGAACTATCTGCAGAGAAATCGTACAGTAGAGGAGCAGCTTGTAAAAACCTGTTCAGCGTGACAATGATGTGTGAGTTTCCTCAGGGTCAAGTGGGCACAACCGAAAGCTAAAATTGAGAAATCATGCTATACACTCACCCAAGAAGACTGCCTTCTATGAAAAGGGACCCTGGAGTTAAGAAGCTGGAAGATCTACCACTGAGTACTCACACCAAGTTCCTATGCAGATGGGATGCCTAGAACCCACATCAGATGTCTCAAAGATCACTTAAGAAGTCTACGGGCAACTGCCTTTCCTTCCAGTCCCTTTAGCCCTAGAAGGCAGTGGTGACCAATGGAGCATTAGATAGAACAGATAAGAGAGATTTGTGTGCTTCCCTCTCACTTTTCCACTCTGACAGGCTGGAGAATGTGTACCCCACAATCGAGGGGTCACAGTTCCAACTTATGGTGTCATTGAGGTCTGCAGCTCTCTATTGCTGTGTCACAACAGATGACCCTAAAAAGTAGTTGCTTGAAATGATTACTGTTTTAGTCTTTCTCACAATGTCGTTAGGATCTGGGCAGGGTTCTTCTGGGTACACGTTCCATTTCACATGGCATTGCTGGGTGTCACACTGTGGTATTCAGCGAGTACATGTTCCAAGACAGTCTCCCTAACATCCCCCACACCCTGGCAGGTATGATGGGAAGGCTGAGCTCAACTAGGAGAGTCAACCTGACCACCTACGTGTGAAATTCCTAGAATGGCAGCCTCCAGATAGTCAGTTCACTCATATGACAAGTCAGTGTTCCAACAAACAAGATAGAAGCTGCATGTTCTTTGTTGTAAGTCTGACCTTTAATAATCAGAATAACCTAGAAGTAATGAAATCAGCTAAAGACGTCATTAAGGCCTAAGGATAGTTGCCTGACTATTCATGTTTAGTCACAATTGTTGAAGATACACAAACCTGTTTAATATTTACACCCCACAGAGCTGAGACTGAACAAAATCCCCTCGGCAGAAATAGTCACAGTCAGCTCTTCCCTGAATAGAGAAATTAAATTAGCTGCCAAAAATATCTGCAGCAAAGGAACAAAATAAAAAAAGAAGGAAACAAACTGAAAGATACTCCAAAGAGATTTCCCCGAACCTTTCACAAGACTATAAGCAGGTGGACTGGGAGACACACTTATTTTGCAAACAAGTACATTGATAACCAAACAATTCCCCCCACTCACCTGTTACCTTAGGAAGCTGTGACAGTATCTTAGACTGTCCAGCCACAAATATAAGGCCTAAGTCACTCTCAGTCTGGAGGATTCTCCTCTGGACCGAGCAGACACCAACACAAGGGATCAGTCCTAGCAATCCAATTGATGCTGAGTGATTCCTTAATGAAAACCACTTACGGCTCCTGTATTTCCTAGACTGGCATTCACTTTTTAAAAATCACATTAAAAACACTCTACAAAAAAGAGAGAAGCAAAGGGATGATTTTAAAAATATTCTCTTCAGTGTGAGAAAATATTTCAGAATGGGCTATTTTGTGTGATAATGAATTCCTTCTGCCTGATGTCTGAAGCTCCCCCATTAAGTACAGGGGTCCAGTGTGGAAGAGAAGTCGGAATGCCCATTGATTTCTGTGGCTGCAGTGTTGAAAAAGATGTGGTCGCACAATGAAATGCACTACTAGATATTCATGCAGCCCTGCAAACAGGGCTCATTGGCAGCTGTCACAATTTCTCCGGACTTACGCTATGAGGACAAGGAACAGGTTTCTGAGTTTCCCCAGGAGACCACTCAGCTGTCAGTCCAAAAATGAAAAACACCTCAGCAGGGACTCGTTTCAGAGCATTCAATCCACAGAACTGCAGTGTAACATTGATTCTGTCCATGCCATACTTACTAACTTTACTCGCAATTATGGAGAAATTATACTGCGCCGTGCTTTCTCTGTCTAGTAATTCATTAGTGGCGATAGTTCCTTCAGTTCCATCTACTGTAAAGTAGCTGTCCCCATCACTCTTCCAATCTATGAAGTACCTGCATATAAAAAGAGTGGATGCAAATGTGCAATGATTACACATTAATCATAATGGCAGTCAGGCGAACTTGACACAGTTCCTTATTTTTCTCCCTGTAGCTATTACCCACCTTGCAATAAAGAAGAGTGTAAATGACAGCTTCTTTATTGCAAAGTCAGTATGCTCAAGGGGAAACTGGAAATAATGAAAGATTTAGTACTCCTGCTGTTCATATTATTTTAGGGTCTTGACACCTTGAAAGCTCAGCAGAGACGAAAATTCTAAAGCTGACCATGGGTTTCCTTATCCTGCTGAATATTAAAACTTTTCCAAGCAGTAAAAGATTCCTTAATGGTGGGTGCAGGACGAACTGGGGGTGGGAGAAGCATCTGGATACAGCTACAAAGAACTTCGGCCAGAACAGAGGTAGAATCTTTATTTCCACGGATAGAAAAAAAAATCATATTATGGAAACTAAGGCGCAATTTTGGAACTGACAATCTGGCATTTATTGAGAAGTATTTCCCTCAAACACACATAAAGGAGACACTGTTGTTTTATTACTCTATATATCAGTACCCCTTTCTAAAATGAACAAAACAAAACAGTGAACAATGTCCCTTTATCTTCTTTATTAGTTAACCTTTTTGATAATAACAGATGTTACCTTCTTTATGTGAAGAAGCTGGACTAAAACAGTTCAAAAATTTAAGTAAAAAAAACCCCAAAAATGCAATGATATAAATATTTATGCAGCAGATATATAGACTAAAAATATCTTTTCAAGCACAAATTTTCAATCACAGTAACAAGCATTTTGAAATCTTAGCATATACCGGATATTATTCTAAATGCTTACCTGTATTACCTTATTAAATTCCCACAAAAACCCTAAAAAATAAGAATTATTCATCTCCCCACTTGACCGAAGAGGAAACTGAAGCATCGAGATATTAAGGAATCTGCCTCAGTTCACATAGAAACTTTTAGAGCTGATATTTGAACCAAGTCGTCAATGTTTTTCTCATAATTGTCATTATGTAATCTTAACAATTTTAAATAGAACTTAATGTGAAAGAGCTCCGTTCATCAAAAGACTCAATGTACAGTATATTTACCACCATTACTCTTGCCTGGGAATCACGGCGAGGTCAATACCAGCAGACCAACTTGGCTCAGGTCATGATCTCGTGCTCCATGAGTTCGAGCCCAACGTCAGGCTCTGTGCTGACAGCTGAGGGCCTGAAGCCTGCTTCAGCTTCTGTGTCTCCCTTTCTCTATCTTCCCTGCCCTCAACACTTGCACTCTGTCTCTCTCTTAAAAATTAAATAAAAACATTAAAAAAATTAAACTGAGTTTAGCTTGAGTCTCATTTAAGCACTAGATTAAAACCAATTGCTTTTATAGATGGAGTCAGAGTATGAGCCATGCTGTTAATCTGCTTTGGATAGTTCCATTGTTGACTTGAGGGGTGAGAATGTATTGATGTCTTATGATTTCAATGTTGCATCTGTCTCATAGGAATACTCTCAGAAATTAATATCATATAAATAAATATATAAATGAAGTTAAGGCACATTTAAAGGTCAGTAGGACAGAGTATAATAGAGCCAATTCTCCCTATCACATAATCTCCTTTTCCAAACAAGAAAGCCTTCTCTCACAAAAACCTTTCCAGTGCCTTTATTCAATTGGGCATAAGGATAATTTAGAAGAACATTGCTACTGAATCTCCTTAGTGACTATAGCATTTCTGGAGGAAATTGTCAGTGTAAAGAAACTAGGTCCGATTGTATAATTCACTAAATATTTTCTGAGTACCTGTTAGACACTAGACACTACACTAGAGCTGAGAAATACAGTAAAGTACAATGCCCAGCAGGAAGAAGTCAGTTGGGAGACACAGATAATTTCGGTGCCAGATAGGACAGAGAAGACACTGGGAGTACAAAGAAAAGACGCCCAGTTCAACACCTGTTGGTTCAGGCAAACTTCCCTTCACATAATGTTTGCTGACATTAGAAAGTGACACAGGAATTACTCAAAAGAAGAGTGAGATAGCCAAAGTGAGGATAGTAGGAAAGGGATTTCAGGAAGCTGCAACAGCCATAGCAAAACCATGGTGTGTGCGGGAACTAACTATAAGCTGCTGGGAATCACGGGAAAATATCTGAAATGAACAATTTTATGGAAAACGTTAAAAGATTTAGGTCAAGGAGAATCATATAAAGTACATTAAGAATTTGGAGCATGATTTTATGGGTAATGAACACTATTAAGGGGGATGATTTGTAATCTTTTAGGAAGGGGGCGTTGATGATGATTTCCTGTTTTATGTTTTTGTTTAAATTCCAGTTTGTTAACAGATAGTGTAATGTTAGTTTCAGGTGTACAATGGAGTGATTCAACACTTCCATACACCACCCAGTGTTCATCACAGCAAGTTCCCCCCAGAGCCCCCATTACGCATTCCTCACCCCCTCATCCACCATCCACTCACTCACATCCTCTCTGGTAGCCATCATTTTTTTTTCTTTTAGTTAAGAGTCTGTTTTTTGGTTTCAAAATCTTTCCCCTCTGATATCTAGTCTCCTTGTCTTCCATTTGGAAAATAATACCCACCTAACAGTGTAACAGTGAGTGTTGTTGTAAAGATGAAATTACATAAAATATATGGGACTCAGTATAGAATCATGTGTGTGTGTTTACATGTGTGTGTATATTCCTTCCTTCCTTTCTCTTTCCACATTAAGGATTATTTTGTTTTCCTTCCCAGATTAAAAAAAAAATCCCTAACATAAAATCATATGCTTACTCCTGAGACCAAATTGTGACATTCACAGCCCTCAACCTTAAAATACCTGAGCCACAGAGCTCCCACTCAAACCCCTGAAATACAAACCATGAACACAAACGTCCGGGCCCCATCTCACACAACAGTGTTTTTCATTTAGCTCTCATTCACTGTTGTCTGGCATCTAATTTTTAGCTCCATTGCCGTATTTCTTGGTACCTCCTTTCTCTGGATATTATCCTTCTGGAAAGCTTACTGTCTCCTTCTGGAGTACTACTGAAACTTATTTAAACATTTTCTACTCAGCTAAACATCTTCAGCCTCTTCCCATAACTGATCAGACTCCAAGACTGTAGGTCTAGTACTAAGTCTTGGCATTGGTCTGATGTCCTACCTTTGGGTGACTTGGCTGATCCCTGTGCCTGACTGAACAATAACCATGAGGCAACAGTCACCATGTTAAATTGTGATGTTTTGTCCAATATAGCAATTAACAAATGACCCCTTTAGATGAAGTGAAACTCCTACGTTTCCTAGACATTTTCATAGAAGTCAAGACCCTGTCTTAAGATGTCTCGATTATTTTCAGGATATACACCCTTCTAGAGTATAGATGACATGTTTACTTTAGGTTTGCCATAATCCATAGCCAATCTAAGAGGAGAATGGTATTTTAATTGCAACTATTTACAGCAGTATAACATGAATTGTCTAATTTAGCCTCAGTCACCTGTGTAAATGAGAAAACCCCTGAAATATAGAATTTGAATCATCTTACCCTTATTTGGCAAGTAGATGAGATTTAAAATTTTAAAAGGTGTTTATGATCTATATGAAATGAAATAAGTGTATAGTTCACATAAGCATGCATAGACTGTTGCTAAGAAACCTGTTTTCACAATTGAATAGAAATCAAAAATTAAAGCATTAACCTAATCTGTGCAGACCACTTGACAGGGTACAATTTTATTACTTTTCTGTAAATGAGTTCTCAGAAATGCCTTCAAAAGTTTTCTTCTCTTCATTAGGTAAGCATTCTCCTTAAAATGGTGTCTTTTAATTTGCCTAATAACTTTCTCACAGTTAATGGAAAAGCTAAATTCTCAGACATTTTGTAAAAAGTACTTGATGGTCCAGAGTTACTCTAAAAGTATTACATTTCATTCTTTAAGCAATAAAGATGTAGGAGTAATGATTCAGGTCAAGGTAGAAAATTTTCTTTTGTTAAATGATAATAATCAAAATCTCTTTGTTTTGTCTTAGTCACTTTTTAATTTTTTTGTATGTATGGAAGATAATTAAATGAAAGTAAAATCAGTTCAATTTATTTCCACAAACATTTCACTGAGAACCTAGGCCACATATAACAACCCTTAAGTTATAATTGCTTCATCAAGAATCATAATTAAATTTCTTTCTTAGAAATCCCAACATTCCTCTCAAACTTTGTTAAATCATAGTTGTCAGTTTCCTATTAATCCCTTTTAGCTTTTTTTCCTAATCCTCCTCCTCATTCTAACTTTTCCCTTAGTAAAATTAAAAGTTATCTCATAGATGGTTTAGACAGCTTCTTTCATTGTTTGATGTGAAAGTAAACATTTTTATAAAATTATAATCATTTAATAAAGGCATAACTTTTATGTCTTTTATTTGGAGGCACATATGTTTATTATTACATCTTTAAAAAAGATAAATGCTTAATAATCTGTTTTATTAAAATTGTAGTTGTTATATTTTAATTTCCCTCCAGGTTGCTTAAGATTTTCTTAGTTTTTTATCGCTCATCATCAGGGAAATACAAATCGAAATCACAATGAGATACCATTTCGCACCTGTCAGAATGGCTAAAATTAACAACTCAGAAAACAACAGATGTTGGTGAAGATGCAGAGAAGGGGCCAATGTTCTAACTCATTTTTAAATAGTCACATGTGGTTTTCTGACTGTGAATCCCTTTATATATCTAAAAGCCAACTTTATCTGCCCTCAAATTTTATACCTGGACCCTCTGAAGCAACTTGCTCTAGTGGGAAGAAAGTAAGAGGCAAATATTGAATCAGTTTGGGTACAGCCGTTAATAACTTCAGTATTAAACAGAACTTTCAGTTTTCTCATGCATTACAAAATATGGACAGTACTCGCTGACTAAATAAGGAAGGAGGAATGTGATCATGCTTCTGTCAATGTTTTTCCCAGTGAAGCCAGAGCAAATCCCTCCAGGCGGTTTTATTGCTTCTTTATCACAAAATTCTATCTTCTTACTTCTTTTATCTAATTTATCTTTTTTAATTGGCATTAATAGTCTCTCTCCAATGAGAATGGTGAAATAATTATATTTTTCTTTGTGGTTACAGTAAGTTTCTATAGAATAGTCAGGATTCATCACCAAGTTTACTGTTGTATCCGTAATATCTTATACTTGTTATGTATAAATTGCATTATTTTATAAAACACCTGACTTTGTTAATAACAGTCTGATGATATTTCAAACATGGAATCATTTCATGTATATTCTTGAATATTCAAACCTATTAATGCTGAAGCCCTTTTCAGATACCTTCACCGTAACTACTCCCTTGCACTGAATCAAATGCTTGTTAATCCAAGGGACAGTTAGAGTTATTTACTTTCTAGTGGGTGTGGCCAAATGTCTCTGAACTAGAGACATTTTGACTAGAGTCCTTTACCACTTGAGACCCATATATAGACATCATATTTGAAAGACAGTTTTTATTTCCCTTTTTTCTGATAACAGACCTTCATCTCCTCTTTGCAGTTTGTTTACTCTTTAGCTCCTTTACACTCTGAAAATAACTCACATTGTCTGAACTCATCAAATGGTCTTATATTTTCTAAAGAGAGAGTTTTATATCTATGACATCTTTAAAGTAACTGATCTTTTGTTGGCAAGGATGTAGAGAAAGAGGAACCCTTTTGCACTGCTGGTGGGAATGCAAACTGGTACAGCTACTGAGCAAAACAGAATGAAGATTCCTCAAAAAATTAAAAATAAAATTACCCTAGAAACCAGCAATTGCACTACTAGGGATTTATCCAAAGGATACAAAAGTGCTGATTCAAAGGGGCACGTGCACCCCAATATCTATAGCAGTGCTATCGACAATAGCCAAAGTATGGAAAGAGCCCAAGTATCTATCAACTCATGAATGGATAAAGATGTGGTGTGTATGTATGTATGTATGTGTGTGTGTGTGTGTGTGTGTGTGTGTATATATGTGTGTGTGTGTGTGTGTGTGTGTGTGTGTGTATGTAATGGAAAATTACTTGGTGATCAAAAAGAATGATATCTTGCCATTTACAACAACGTGTATGAAACTAGAGTGCATTATGCTAAGCAAAATAAGTCAGAGAAAGACAAATATATGATTTCAATCATATGTGGAATTTAAGAAACAAAACAGATGAACATAGGGGAAAGGAAGCAAATATAAGATAAAAAAGAGAGGTAGACAAACCATAAGAGACTCTTAAATACAAAGAACAAACTAAGGGTTGCTGGTAAGCTATTGGGTGGGGGGAAGTGCTAAATGGGTAATGTGCATTAAGGAGACTAAATGTGTATGTAAGTTATGAATTACTAAATTACACTATATGTTACCCGACTTGGATTTAAATAAAAATTTAAAAAAATAATAAAGTAACTGATAATTAAATATCAAATAGTGTGAAATTTCAAATAAGTGTGAGAAAAGGTTATTTTGTAAAAGCAATTAAAGAAATAGAAGGGAATGAGCTATAAAATGTGCGTTCCTTATATGGGGTACTCCCTTGGCATTTCAAGATAAAACAAAGAACAGGAACTTCCAGCAGGCAAAAAGTAAACCCAAAAAGTCAATTATAAAAAATACATAAATTTGGATATTTTGCCATTTTGAAGAATTAACATGAAACATAATAGGATAGCTTTCAATGTAATGCATCACACTAACTAGTATCTGAATGCTTACCTATTGATATTTCCTTAAGTGTATCACTAAAATAATAAAATTTTTCTAAAAATAAAAACAAATTCTCATTGACATCATTGACTGTCATTCTACATAAAAATTAGACTTGTAAGTCTATATCACATATCCATTGAATTTTGTCAATAAATCCTCAATTATGTCTAAATCTTATGAAAACATTGTGGTTGTCTAAATAAATAAGTTACTGAATCTCGAATATTAAAATTTTATTTCAATAGATACCAACAATTTAATAAAACAACTGTATAATTTGGTTTTTGCTTTTTCAGCCTGACAAATGTCAATGTTGTCATAGGTAAATTAAACATTTTTCAGATTCAGATTTAGTTAAAATTGCTGTAAGATTTAAATCCAGAAAACATAAATAAAATGTTGAGAATACTTTCAAGTGTGTAATATGGTCTATGGTTACCATATTTTAAAGAATTAAATACGGTACATTTTTACTGACTTGTTTCGACTTTCTACCAATTTTGTTTAATAAGCTAATGAAAACTATGAAATTTTAATTATATTTTTAGCACTTTTCTTAAAATTACAAAGCAATTTAAAAACTTAGATGAGTATTTCAATTACACTGAAGAAAAGGAGCAAACCGTTTGATCTTCAACATCTGGCTGTTGATGGTTAAATCCTATTCTCATCTTTACTGAAAACATAATTGGATCTTCACGAGCCTCAGTTTCTCCTTCTGTAAACTAATGTCAGTTACATTTCAACAAATCTGACCAAAGTGCTCAGAACAAATCTGGGAACGAATTAGCTATTATGATGTCATTAGATATTGATGGTTACCAAATTCACTGTATATGGTAGCAACCAAAGTAAATAAAAGTAAACATGTCCATTTGGTACATGTTTTTTGCAGTAGCTCCTTTTTATTGATTGTCAATGGATTGGTCATTTGAGGAAAGCAAAATGAGTTTATACACAAAGGGATTATTCATTATTCATAGAAAGATAAATTTTTGATCAACAACCTCTCAAATGAATTACTCTTAATCATTCCATTGATGTAAATTTAGAGGGAATGATTCTTTCAATGCTAGTGCAATTAAAATAAGCAAGGAATTCTAGGAAAGGCATTTCCTTTCTCTAACACTGTCCACTGCGCAATAGATATGGTTGTAAATGGGAGATTCTGATGGATGAATAATTGAATAAGAGCAAGTCTAAAGCTTATATATACTCAGTTGTCTCATTGGGGGTGGCTTCTGCTGAGTTTATGGTTAATAGAGATCAAGGAGAGATTACAGATATGCAAATCAAGTCTCTGATAAATCACACAACTGAAAACTAGCATTAAGAAATCTGGAAATGAAATTCACCCAAACTCACCTTTTCTCTTTACTTTTGTCCACACAATTCCATTCCCTTCAATTAAAATAGTTTTTCACCTTCTATTTCATCTCCTTCATCCTTGACTTTAAAGAATTCTTGGATGTTTTAGAGAAAAGTCCTTTATCAGATGTGTCTTTTGCAAATATATATATATTAAAATTCACATTATGAGTGCTAAAGTAAAGAGATAAGGCAAGCAGTTCTCAAAAAGGATTAACTGTTTTATCTTAATGAATATTTTATGTAACCTTATGGATAAAATGTTTTCTCCCAATTGCTATCTGAGTCTTCAGTATTTTCTAAGAAAACAGGCCATAAATATAAAATTAGTTTGCTCTCTGCTAAATAATAAAAACCAGAATACAAAAGAGTGATTAGAGTTCTATAAAATGAGAAACTGGACTTTATATAAGAAAGCATTTTTAAAGCTCACTTTAGGAAAAAATGGAAGGAAGAGAATCGTGTGAACAAAGGTAAAGAGAAAAGGTGAATTTTGGTGCATCTCATTTTCAAATTTATTAATGCTGATTCTGAGCTGAACATCACTTAATGGTATATCTGAATTGTATATCTTTATCAATAACTTTATTTACATATTTGCAATATCTCCTTTATCTCCTTGGGTAGCCATTAGCCAGAAACTCAGTAATTGAGTATATATAAGATTTAAACATGCTTTTATCAAGTTATTCATCCATCAGAATGTCCCCCATTCAATAGGATCTTATCTGGAGTTGGCACTATTGAAAAACAACACCTTTACTAGAATTTCCTGCTTCTTTTGACTGCACTGGGGAAAAAATAACATTCATAAAGTTCAACGATATGAAATCAAACAAATTATTTTAAAAACTGGTCAAAGAACTTAACAAATGTTACCAAAGAAGATACACAGATGTCAAATAGGGATATGAAAAGATGTTCCATTAGGCTGTTTAATCAGCAAATTAAAACAACTATGAAATACTACTACACACCTATTAGAATGTCCAAACATTGGAGTATTGACAACACCAAATGTTGGTGAGGACGTGGAGCAACAGGAACTCTCATTCATTGCTGGTGGAAATGCAAGATGGTACCACCACTTTGGAAGACAATGTAGTGGCTTCTTACAAATCTAGGCATACTCTAACCACATGATCCAGCAAATGCACTTCTTGGTATGACACAAAGGAGCTGAAAATGTATTTCCATATAAAAACTTGCACATAGATCTTTATATTGCTTTATCAGTAATTGCCAAGACTTGAAAGTAAGAAAGATGTTCTTTAGTAGGAGAATGGGCAAATAAACTAGGGCACATCCAGACCACAGAATAGTATTCAGCACTAAAAATACGTGACATAAAAAGATATCAAAGAAACTTTATGTATGTTACTAAGAGAAAGATATCTACCTGGAAAGCCTACGTACTGTATGACCCCAACTATTTGACATTTTGGAGAAGTTAAACTATAGAGGTAATAAATATATATATGAATGACTTACAGGGCTTGGTAAGGGTAGGGTTGGGGGAGGAATGAATAGGCAGAGCACAGAGGATATTTAGTGTAGTGACAATACTCTGTATGATGTATACTGATGGATACATGTTATTAAATACTTATTTAAACCTCCAGAATGTAGAGAACCAAAAATGAATCCTAAGGCAAACTATGGACTTTGGGTGATAATGATGTGTAGGTTCAATTGGAGCAAATGTATCACTCTGGTGGACAATGTCAGTCCTGGAAAAGCCTATGCATGTGTGGTGGCAACGGATAAAGGGGAAATCTCTGTACCTACTTTCAGTTTTGCTGTAAACTTAAACTTCTCTAAAAATATTACAAGTGTAAAAATATGTGGTGACTGAGTGGCTCAGTCGGTTAAGCTCCTGACTTGGCTCAGGTCAGAATCTCATAGCTCCTGGGTTTCAGCCCTCTGTTGGTCTCTGTGCTGACAGCTCTGAGCCTGAAGACTGCTTTGGATTCTGTGTCTCCCTCTCTCTGCCTCTTTTCTGCTCACACCCTATCTCTCTCTCCTTGAAAATAAATAAACCTTACAAAAACTCAAAACATCTATAAAAATTTTTAAATAAAAATGTAAGAACAAAATATTTTATAACAAAACCTCACTAACTTCTATAAAAATCTCACTAAATAAGTGAAAAGTGGAGAATGAAAAGTATTTGTGAAAAAATAGAGATATGGTAAACAAATGATTTAAATAAGAGGAGAAGAAAAATAGATAGAAACAACCTGGAATTATGGAATATTTCAAAGAAACTTAAGGGTAAAAAAGGGAATGTGGACACTGCAGTAGCGGCTGAATGTATTAATGTCTGGGAGTAGGTGATTTTTTGAAGTTTGAATTTATGCCTTTATTTTTCTTTTTAAGAGAGAGAGTGCAAACAGGGAAGGAGCAGGGGGTGGGGAGTGGGGGCAGAGACTCAGAAGCAGGCTCTGTGCTGACAAAATGTGCCTGATGTGGGGCTCAAACTCGGGAACTACGAAATCATGACCGGAGCCAAAGTCGGACATTCAACTGACTGAGCCACGCAGGCACCGCTGAGTTTTTACCATTTAATTAAGATTGAAAGTAAATTATGTATGTTGCTACCAGATGACATTTGATTAGCTGAGTTTCTCTTTCCTCTCACTTCCTAAGAGTGTCTTGAGCTCAACTTTCTGCCCATGTAATAAGATTTTTGATGTATTGGAAAGGCGCTCAGATAAAATCAGCTACATTGGATAGTCTCTTAATTCATGATGAAAAAATCAATTCCAATTGATTACATAAATGTTTTCCATAAGTGTGGCGAACAGACCAGTTTTGGTATCTAAGATAATTTTAAGCAGGACACAGATAAACATTTTTATTTTAACAACCAGTTTTTCATTAAATACCACATTCTAATTATGGTAATTGATAATGTTTTTTTATTTATTAATTAGTTTTACTTCTTTATTTAGGTGGTAGGTTTTGGTTAGAAATACAATTAAACAAAAGAAGATTAAATGAAAAAAGAACATTGTAATTGTCCAACTAAATTCTGTAATTTTGAATTTACATGTGGAAATTTATATGCACAAAATAGATTTTACTTTGAGTCATCAAACTCTTATCATACCATACTTCTTATATAACTTGTCCATTTTTTTTCATTTTATATGCAAAATTAGGTGAAATTTTCTTTTAAAATTCATAGTATAACTAAGATGTTTATATTTTTGGAACAAAAGAAAAGAGGCACATACTGAACAAAATTATTCACTAAAATCTCTCTTTACTCTACTAATCACTCATAATCAAAACAAATATTAATTTCCAGTGTTACTGAATAGTGATCATATATTTTAAATTTCATTTCTGAACTTAAGAGACTACTGTTGTGAAAATCCCTCACTGTACACAATGGTGGGCACACTGATTCTCATTTGCCTCACTAGAAACTGTTCTTAAGAACTATATAATAAAAGGATCATAGGATATAGAACAGTAGAGAAAGAAAATCAATGTATCTAGTGGCAAAGGCTAGAAGAGCAAAGAAACAATAACCAGAAATTAAGCTTGGGATGGGGGGACCAGGTATGATATACAGTTGACTCTTGAAACAACACAGATTTGAACAACACAGGTCCACTTATCTGAGGGTCTTCTTCGACACATACAAAACAGTTTTGTAAATGTATTTTATCTTCCTTAAGTTTTTGTTAATAATGTTTTTATTTCACTAGCTTACTTTAAGAATACAGTATATAATACATAAAACATACACCATATATGTTAATGACTGTTTATGTTAACCATGAGGCTTCTGGTCAACAGTAGGCTATTAGTAGAGATTTGGGAAGTCAAGTTATATGTGGATTTTCAACTATGCGAGGGTCAGAGCCACATTGTTCATGGGTCAACGACATTTGTAATCATTACACACAATTGAGCCTTTCATTAAATTGTTTTAATCCTTGCTTAATGCCATTGCATTCTGGTTCTTTGCTCTGCACTCAGTGATAATAAAATAATAATTCTTGGGTGCCTGGGTGGCTCAGTCCATTAAACATCTGACTCTAAATTTCAGCTTAGGTCATGATCTCATGGTTCATGGGATCGAGTTCATCATCAGGTTCTGCACTGATGGCATGAAGCCTGCTTGGGATTCTTTCTCTCTCTGTCTCTCTCTGGCCCTCCCCCACTTGTGCTCACTCTCTCTCTCGCTCTCTCTCTCAAAATAAATAAATAAACCTTAAAACATAATAATAAAATACCCACTGGTATGGATAACATAGCTCTGAATTAATGCTTTCTACAGTAGCCCTGTGAAAAGACAGTTAAGCAAAGGAATACAAAGTGCACCTAAAAGACAGGAAATTTCACATTTTGATGCTTATTTTTCACAACATATTTTTACTATCATTTTTAAGTGAGCAAACATGTTTTCAGGCCAAAAATACAATGATTCATACCCTATGTTTCCTCAACTGACATGATTCAAGCTTATTGTTTACTCCAAGGACATGGAAGGAAGACAGATTTCATGGTGATTCAAAAGCGGCTCGGTCTTCTGACAACCCCCTCATGGGGATCAATTAGATCCATCTGTGTCTACAGCTTTGGTGGGTCAGGCTGCTACTGTTAGAAGGAGGGCCAGCGATGCTGCTTTATTCCATATACACTAGCTCTTGTCAGACACTAGCTCCTGTGACAGTAACCTCCCCCCAAACAACAACAAAAAATCAGTCTTACAGTTAAATTGTTTCTCTAAAGCATAGCTTTCCTTTATTCCTCACACCAAGGTCTTAACTCTAAACATGTTCTTGTATTTATTTGGAAATCTGAAACCTTCACCTCCTCTTTACCAGGCAGTGGTTTTACTTATAAATTCTCTGATTTTTGTGTGTGTTTTTTTACATATTGCATTAAGTTCATGTTTTATAAATATTTTGACCCACCCCATCCTGCTTCTATCAGTCTTCAAAGATAGAACATAAGGTACGTTAAGTAACTTAGCATGTTCTCTAGATACTGTGTTTCACTATGTTCCAGAATTCTCATTTATTGTACCATAGAGAATTTCAAGCCATATTTATCTACCTTTCTGTTACTTTCTTTACAGCCTTCAATATTTCTTCTGTAACTGTTTATATTCTTGAAATTCCCTGTAAATCTGCTCACCAGGCATTTCCCAGTTTCACAATTATCAACAGCACACTCATGGTCTTAAGAACAGGATTGATGAATGATGACAGGTGACTATATAGCAAGTATTAATGGAGCCGATTCCTGAGAATGCCCCTACAAACACTGGCAATAAATACACTCTTCTGGAGTTTAACTGAGTGTGAATCCCATTGTAAAGTGGACGTGTAGAGCAACAACTTGAATCCAATGAGCAAATCAACCAGTATTCAACCCAACATGCAGCAGCACCCAGGACCTGCTATTTCTCTTCTCTTTCCCAAGACAAATGTGCTTCTTTAGCGCTCTCCCTTGACCGACATGTTTCGAGAAGAATACTCTTTGGGAGACAGATTCAGATGAACACAAAGAATACTTACATGCTCTCAAGGCATTGCCTGAGACTTTCCTCTAGCCTATGACTCTGTTGAGTTAACCATTACATGATTTACGGATTTTTTAATTATTGCCCCATGGCTTAAAATCTTATGAGATATGTGTCTATATATATTTCCTTATGTCAGTAGTGGTTTTGCATTGAAAACCGACTTTTCTTTGGTCTGATTTTGTATATGAAGGTTTAACCCCTTAGAGGTGGAAGATTCAGAACAAATCACACATTGCATTCTCTCTCTCTTTTTATTTTTTATTTTATTTTTTTGATTTCTCAGTACGGGAAATCATGCATGTGGGGTATGGGCAGCTAGCAGGGAATCTATAAACATTCAGAAGAAATAGAGTTGAATCGATAGCAAGTCTCAAAATATGTTGCAGAATCAATGTATAAGTGAGGGAAAGGGAACTCCCACTATGTCTCAGTAGTCCTACAAATGGAATGCATGGGTTTGGAGATGAAAGAGAGAGGGAGAGATTATTGTTTTAGTCTATCGATGGCTTTCTTGACTTACTATCCACCAGGCTTATAGTGACATGAGCTCTTGGCAAAGTCTGGGCTTTGAGCAATTCCATAATTCATCTTACCTTAGAACTGGCTCTAACTGCTTTCATCAGTGGACACAACTGTCAGTGGAAAAAATGAACTGCAAATTGCAAGTGGTGAAACTATCTTTTTCAAACACTAACTTTGGTAAGAGACAGATTTTACAGTAATTGAAACATGTATGAAATGTCTACTATATTTCAGGTGCCGTGAAAGTATCTTAATATCATTAATCATGGGAAATCATCCCTCGAGGTTGTATTATTAAATGCCTTTTATAAGTGAAAAATCGAGATTGGCTCGCTTGAGTGGCATGTTCAACATCCCGCACTGTTAAACCCCCGCTGCCAGGATTGAGAACAGATGTTTTTGTTCAAATCCTATGGCTTTTCCTCTAATACTTATCACACAAAGGCATTACATCTTCCCCAAACTAAATCATTCATGCAGGTTTGGACAGAGCACTGTTTTCTCCTTTCTTTTCTGAAACACAGAAAATAAAAAGTTTGTTTTTCTTACCGAACAGCACTACTGCCCACATCTAGGTCTTGGGCAGTGACGGCGCCAATGATGGTCCCAACCGGAGTGTCTTCATAAACCTCCATGGTGTAGGAGGGCTTGCTGAACACTGGGGGCTCCTCCACATCCAGCACGCTGATCTTCACCGTGGCCGTGTCTTTGAAAGGGCCCGCGGAATGAAATCTGTGGTCAAGGTGCAGGTTGGAGGCTTCTACTTTAAAAGTATATGCCTTCTTTGTTTCAAAATCTAATGGCTGAAATAAGGACAAATCAGAATTAAAGAGGTACACTCATAGAATGTGGCAAAGACGGTGAACATTGTTTCAGCGCATTTGCAAGTTAACACCAATTATGTATTGGTTTCCATTTTTTTTCATTAGTGGGTAAGGACACATTTTCAGAATCACCTACTTGTAGATTATTCTGGGTAACTTGTAAAGATAATTAGTTGCATATATTAAAATGGCACGTATGTGCACATACATGCTTAAGTAGGGTTTATTCATCTTATGAGAGCAGTTAAAACACCAAGAGAAATTTTAAGGCAAGTGTTTTCTGATCTTATACAATACTGGCATCTAGTGGAATTAGGCTGTAACTAAAACACAATAAAATTGGAATTGGATACTTAAGAGTCTACATTCCACTTAAAAATTTGGTATAACAAAATACTTTTCCTGCACTACTCTTCTTACTTTCTACAGAAATATCATTTTTACTAAACACTTTTGAACGTTTAAGTCTTTTCACTAAAAGAGGACTAAAACATACATAGTGGTAATTATACAGAGTTTTGGTCTTTGGTGTTCTCAGCATTGTATATATGATTAGCAGTCCTTATAATGAATCATCAGGATGCTTTACCAGTATTTTACTTTGAATATATATGATCAAATTAAACAAAATTGTGAAACAGTATTTGGAAGTCATTTGTCCAGAAGTCACTGATTCTCTTTTTTAACTTTACTACTAAATACTTACTTTCACTTTTATTCTGAATATTTGTTTTATGTTCCAAATAACTGAAAATATTATATTCTGGAAATATGGTGTTGCCATGGTGTCTTATTTAAACTTTAGAATCAATGGCTCTCACTTTTAATCACCTTTGAAAAACTAAGACAATATGAAATTAACATTAATGTAGAGATTTTCAGGGACGTTTACTGGTTTCTGTTTTCTAAATTAATTCCCTCTGGTATGACTCCAGTGACTTGTTAATTGCTGTGTCAACATCTTTTTTTTTTTTTTTTTTTGCCTCAGCACACCTGGGGGAAATAAAGGAGGAAATAAAGATTGTCATTTTATGCATTTCCTCTGAGGATGAAAAAGGAAAATTTTTAAAAAACCCTATGAAATCCTCAAAAACTCTCACAATTCCATAGCATTTATTAGAGTAAACAGCAACACCACCCAGAAGTGGCAGCAAGTTTTGTTCACAATAATTTTCATGCAGGGGAATCTATATTTATTTTCTAATTGTCCCTTTATTTTATTTAATTCATCCAATTTTTATTCATGCTTTTATCTGCTTTGCCCTCAATATTTTCTTTTATTTTTAAGTATTTTTAGTGATTTGTCTCATGCCTGTTTACCTATTATATTATGTCAATATAATATCAATTTTCCTCGATTTTCATCCCTGTTAGGGATTTTGATTTATCTTTAAGCCAATAAAAGTAAAGAATGGCATGCATAATGTGCATCATTGATATTACAGTTATTGGTTACAGCAATAGGAATGAAATATTAAGACCAAAAAAGGAGACAGTCTCAATATGCTATTTTGAGCAGCCTACAGCTTGACTACCGTGTTTCATTAAAGGACTCAAACTCATGAGAGGAAAACCAATTGCCAGAATAGGAGAGCAAAGCATGATTCAAGCCGAAAATATGAAACTGCTAACAATTACCTAGGATGCAGAAGATCAAAGCAAGATAGGAAAAATATTTTTAAACAGTAAAGGGCTATCATTTTGAATATCAGTTAGGCTTATCCTAATAGTGTCTTAGTAGAAATAACAAAATTCAAATTACGAAAATGGTAATTCTAGGTTGGGAAAAAGAAGAAATCTCTAACAAATTAAAGCATTCAAAATTGAATTAATTTTAGAAGTATCAACGGCTTACATGCTGGAAAGGCTTGGGATACATTCTGGGTGCAATGACACGGCTTCCTCTTTCTACATTCAACAAACGCAGAAACTAGTGAGAAACATGTCATCTCGTTTAATGAATGAGAGAGATGGATGTATAAGGAAGAGAGTTGTGCTAGATCATTAAATTAAAAAACATAGCAAAATATATTTCCTGTTAATAAACTCTAAATGCTCTATGAATGTGAAACAATATAATTTCCCTCATAGTGACCCCTTATCCTCTACAGTAAGACTGTTTTGATTTTATCACTTTAGGTCCTTTTGCCTAGAAAGCTAACTGAGCTGATCTGGCTTATACTTAACCCCTTTGGGGGGCAGCTAATACCATTTGTTCCCCTTTTCCCTCCTTACTTTCTCCAAACATTAAAATGCTCCTGATTATCTATATGATTCAGCGAATCCTTCCTAGACAAGATCTACATTTCATTTACCTACTTGAGTAATGTGCCACTCCCATCTGATGCACTCACTTTCCCTTCAAAGTTCATTTCAAGCCCAGAAATGGAGGGAGAATTCTGAAAACTTTTCCAAACCTTTTTTTTTGCCCCGGGATGTCAGACATAATCTTTGCCTTTTAAGAACGCTTGACCTTTCATAGCACGCAAATATTTGATGATCAAGAAGATACAGAGTGAGATGAGACTTTCTGTACATACAGATTACTTTGCAACTAAAAACTGTGATGACCAAAGAACTGGAGAAAATTCTAAGAGAAATGTCACAATATATCCTAGATGGCCCTGCTTCATGACCCTGACCCTTGGGCAATGTCATTTTATAAAATTGAATAGCTCAGAAACAGCCAAGAGAATCAATACTGACCTCTCTCTAGTTAACTGTATCCAAACCATCTGGCTGACTACATTCTCTTTTTGAGGGTTAAGGATGGTGATGCTGAGGAGTCAAATTCAGCTAACTTTACAACCAACAAAAACTCTAATATTTAAAATAGGTATAGAGGAGCCCCTGGGTGGCTCAGTTGGTTAAGCATCCAGCTTTGGCTCAGGTCATGATCTCAGGGTTTGTGGGTTCGAGCCCCGTGTCGGGCTCTGTGCTGACAGCTAGCTCAGAGCCTGGAGTCTGCTTTGGATTCTGTATCTCCCTTTCTTTCTGACTCTCCCTTGCTTGTGCTGTCTCTCTTTGTCTCTCAACAATAAATTAAAAAACATTAAAAATTTTTTAAAAAATAAAATAAAGTAAAATAGTCATAGAACAAATAGGATTATTTTTATTGTTAGAAAATTGATCATATTCTATGACAGAAATCCATTATTACGAAGTTGAGCTAATTTAACTCTTGAACAATAAATAGAAACCTTTGTGATATTGTTTGGGGCTCATTTGATTTCATGAAACTTTCTAGAAAAGTAAGAAATGATTGATTAAAGAGAATTTAATTGAGTAATTCCTTGATCCTAAGTGTGTTTCAAGAAAAGAAAGTTAGTAAGACCAGAATTTTAGGGAACAATTGATATTGTAAGGAACTACCCAGTTAGAAACGGTAACTATGGAGGAAGAGAATATAATATATTTCGTTGTTCCTCAGAGTATAGAGGAATTGGGTATCACCTTTTTTGCATCTTTATTTTTAGTCACTTTCTCTGCTCTTACTTTGCTCAGGTCCAGGTCATGGAAAACTACATAAAATATTAAATGCTAAATGATTTCTTTTTTTCATTTCAAAGAGGAAAGCAATTTGGGCATAAAATACAAAACAATAACTGTCTAGGATCTTTCAGACCTCATTATGAATTTAGGTAATGCTGAATGGACATGGAGCTATATAAATAGATTTTGAGGAACTTGAAAAACAGAGCTTTGGTAGAATTCTAAGATGTCCCCAAGATTTCTGCCCCTTGACTATGCTATTATATAATCCCCTACCCTTGACTGTGAGCACTGGATATTACCTTATGAATTCAAGTTTTATGGAAAAGTAAATTATGCAAATATAATGAAGGTCCTTCATCACTTGACACTGAATTAACTAAAAGGGAGATTTCAGTGAGGGATCTTAATTACATGAGCCTTGAAAAGAAAGGCAGTGCAGGGACGCCTGGGTGGCTCTGTCAGTTAAGCACTGGACTCTTGATTTCAGCTCAGGTCATGATCTCATGGTATGAGATCCAGCCCTAAGTCAGGCTCTTCTGCAATGACAGCATGGGGCCTGCTTGGAATTTTCCCTCTCTCTCTCTCTCTCTCTCTCTGCTCTCCCCCCTCTCCTCTCTCAAAATAAGCAAAAATAAACTTAAAAAATAAAAAATAAATAAAAAGGCAGTGCAGATAAATTCCTCCTGGCCTGGAAGAAGTAACCTTGTGAGTTTAGGAACCACCTGGCACATACCCAGGGAGTGCCTACAGGAGCCGAGACTGACACCTAGCCAATAACTAGCAAGAAATATCGACCTCACTCATAAGGCAACAAAGAAATGAATACTCCCCACAACCAATAAGCTTGAAAAGTGTTCCTAGCTTCAAATCAAATGGCACCAAGCCAACACAGGTGAAGTTTCTTCAGAGGACCCAGCTATGCTATTCTCTGACCCATCACAGCTGTACTTCTGTCCCTGTTCACTTTCTACTCCTCTAATTGCTTCCATCTTTATGATTAACATGCATCTGTATTATTTTGTCAACAGAGTAAAGTCATCACTCAACAGATTGTATTCTTTAGTAATAAGATCCTACTTTCTCAATCATATATTTTTAATGGTCAATGGAAGGGCATATTTCCAACCAGTCCAAATGACTGAAGACTGATGAACCTTTATCCAAATCAGTATAGGTGCCTTTCAAGACAAGCAGAAATAAGATTTATACCACACTAAATATGATGAAAAGACAAGACGGAAAAGACCTTATAAAGGAAGTTCCTTATGCCAGGGTGCGCTACAAAGGTAAGACTTTCTGATCAAGCATCATTTTAAAGGAAAATTAAGTTTCCCAAGATGTAGTTTTATGATCAACTTGGTAATCGATTTATGTGTTTGTTGCTGGCACTTTCCATTACATAAGTATGTATTCCAGAACTCAGCCACCACTCAAGTTACACAGTAAATCATCCATAGATGATACCTGCATGTTCTTCTTTGATTTATTCACATCAATTTAAATTCATATCAATTGAATCAAATGTTTGGAGTTGAGAATAGAGTGGTTAACAAAGTAAATTCAGTCCATTTTATCAGGAAGCTTATATTGTAGAAAGGGAGGGCCACCACAACAAAATTAGTAACTACATCATTTTCAGCTAGTGTTAAGATGAATGAAGAAAATGAGGTAATAAGACAGGAGGAAACATAAATCCCTAGAGCACCTTGGAAGAGCATTTTTTCATGTTTGTTTATTTTTGAGAGAGACAGAGAGAGTGTGAGCAGGGGAGGGGAAGAGAGAGGGAGACAAGACAAGTGGGCTCCATGCTGATGGCAGACAACAAGATGTGGGCCTCAAACCCACAAACCACGACATCATACGTGACCTGAGCCAAGTCTACACATAACTGACTGAGCCACCCAGGCACCCCAGGAAGTGATTTCTGAGGATGATAGGAGCTAAGAAGAACCACGCATGGGGAAGTCAGAAGGAAATGAGCCTGTTGGAGGATGAGCAAAGGCTGAATTCCAGAGGTATTCTGTTCCTTCCAATAAATATTTCTTGACTATCTTACCATGTTCTAGACATGATTACCCATGCTAGAACTGAACAAAGCAGACAAAAATTACCACCTGCATGGAATTTGCTGCCTTCTAGGAGTTGATGGACAACAATAAGATAAATAGGCAAAATATGTAGCATGTTGGGTGGCCACAAATATTCTGTGTGTTGGGGGTAGATGGGAGTCTGTGGATCCTATCACTTAAGGAAGTAATTCAACTCAGCAACTTACTAAAAAATAGAGAGGTAATTATTTTTTTAAATTTATCTATTTTTGAAGAGTGAGAGTGCATGCCTGAAAGAGCATGGGGAGAACAAGGGGGAGGGGCAGAGAGAGAGGGAGAAAGACAATCTCAGACTTCACACTGTCAGCATGGAGCCCAACAAGGGGCTTGGGCTCACAAATCCTGAGGTTATGACCTGAGCTGAAACCAAGAGTCAGAAGCTCAAGCAGGTAAGTGCCCCAGGCACCCCAGTGAAGTAATTATTTGATGGATAAAAGTTGTTACATGATTAGGTGAGAAGGCTCCAACAACAAAGGAAAACAAGCCAAATGTGGCCATTTTTAAAACCTGAACTATAGCTTTTGAGAAATTTCAACAACATCTCAGTTTTATAATTTAAAAATAAATAAATAGTGGCACCTGTGTGGCTCAGTCGGTTAAGTGTCCGGCTTAGGCTCAGGTCATGGGTTCAAGTCCTGCCTCAGGCTCTGTGCTGACAACTAGCTCAGAGCCTGGAGGCTGCTTCTGATTCTCTATCTCCCTCTCTCTCTAACCCTCCCCTGCTCATGCTGTCTCTGTCTCTCAAGAATAATAAAAAACATTAAAAAATTAAATAAATAAATAAATAAATAAATAAATAAATAAATAAATAAACAAACCAAGGACTGACCAAAACCAATTTCTTTTCTAAGTAAAATTATTAAAGTGAAGAAACATGTATTTCCTAAAAGTTACCTGTAGATAAATTTGTCACAAAACTATTTATTAGAAATGTCTTTCTTATGTGTATAATTTAGACTCCAGGGTTTTTAGCACTACAAATTTTTGATAGTTTTAATAATTAATTTAAGAATCGTGGACATTATTAGTTTTATGCCCATATTTTAGTGATGATACATTTTGGAACAGATTTAGTAACTAAAAGACAAAACAAAACAGAATATTGAAAGAAATTCTAGAAAGAAAAACTAGTATTTCTAGTTAAGGGTTTGGGCTAATAATTTCCCCAAAAAATTAAAGACTAACTCTTATAAATGATTGAGTAAAATGTGTGTTTTATATGCACACAGAATATAATACATGATCACTTAGGGGAGGTCAATTGTCTTTTGAGCATTCTTGAATAAACAATCTCACATTTTACTTATTTCTTAAAATGTTTAATTATTTTTGATAGAGACAGACAGACAGAGCATTGAGTGGGAGAAGGGCAGAGAGAGACATACACACACAGAATCCAAAGCAGGCTCCAGGCTCTGAGCTGTCAGAACAGAGCCTGATATGGGGCTTGAACTCACTGTGAGATCATGACCTGAGCTGAAGTCAGATGCTCCACCGACTGAACTAACCAGGTGCCCCTCTCACATTTTACTTCTAACATATATTGTTGATAAAAATAGTTATGATAGTTAATATGCTTTTCAAACATACTATAATTTACAAGCTGTTTGACTTTGAAAAAGTTACCTTTTTTCTTTGAGTTTCTTATTTCTTATTTGAATAATCTATAAAACATTAAGTAATTTATGAAATACATTAAACTTTACATAGTACCAAGAGCTAAAAAATAATGC
The DNA here is from genome assembly GCF_006229205.1 of Suricata suricatta. Lineage (NCBI taxonomy): Eukaryota > Metazoa > Chordata > Mammalia > Carnivora > Herpestidae > Suricata > Suricata suricatta. Next base: position 131,281,094 of record NC_043705.1, on the reverse strand, counting down.
ATCATGAATTGAGACCGTAAACCCACACAGTGCATTTGTTCTGTAGCTGATGAAAAATTTAACACCCTGTATATTTCAAGCATTTCCTGTATTGTGACAACACAAATGTAGATATGAAAAGTGCCATTAGAGGGCTCAAAGATAGTAGGAATAATCAGATGTGCTTAAACTATTAATGTTTTTTTAAATTTTCTTTTAATGTTTTTAATTTATTCTTGAGAGACAGAGAGAGACAGTACGAGCAAGGGAGGGTCAGAAAGAGAGGGAGACACAGAATCTGAAGCAGGCTCCAGGCTCTGAGCTAGCTGTCAGCACAGAGCCTGACGCGGGGTTTGAACCCAGGAACTGTGAGATCATGACCTGAGCCAAAGCTGGACACTTAACCGACTGAACCACCCAGGTGCCCCAAACTATTAATGTTATAAGCATCATAGGTGTTTGACGAAATACTGACATTTTGGAAGAAAGTAAGAAGTGATCAGCTTTGCCTGAGAGACTCCTGAAAGTCTTTGGTGTGAGGGATGGAGATCATTGTAGAAACAGGAGGAAGAATAGCACATCTGGTAGAAATAACAGTGAATTTCATATGGCTGGAATGTAGCGTGTGTATGTGTGTGTGTTTATTTGTGTGTGCAAGAGATGGTAATACACAATATATGATTTGCTCGGTATCTTACTAATGATGGAACAACCGAACTAAAAAGGATTTAAGCATGAGAGTAAGGTGAACAAAGTTAGGTTTTTGACCACTCACTCTTAGAGGAAAGGGGAAGTTGAATGAATAGTTAAATGAATATACTCAGAGAATGGCCATTGCAGTGGTGGAAGGAATAACCAGGAGGGAGCATGGCAATCCAGCAGGCAGAGAAAGAGGAACATTTTAAGCCAAGTCCGGGAGAAATCAGTGGCCAGGAATCACATCCTATTTGGCACAAGGAGGCTGATGGCAATCGAAGCAACATAAGAAAAAGTCTTAAATTTGGGGCTTAAGAATCTACAAAGGAAATGGCCCTTATCTGGGAAGGAAAAGACATGAACAGAAGTGCTCTTGTTGGGAGAAGAGAAGGAATTTGACGTTGGGCATTCTGAGTTTGAATAGACTATAAAACACACAGGTTTAAATGCCTGCTGGGCAACAAAACTAGCTGCTTTGGTCATTTCAGTCCGGAAGCCAGTGTAGACTTTGTAAGACTGATTAGCAGTGTTAGGTAAGATGTTTAAAAGAGAAAGTGATGGCAAATATTTACAAAAACTGGGACATAATATTTATAGAAACAAAGAGCACCACTTATTTTTCTTTAAACTTATGCATGTTAGACTGATTAAAAATAGGAGTGTTTTAAACTTCATAAATAAAGGTGTCTGGCGACATAAAATAAGTGATTTCAAAAATTTTTCCCCTCAGATTTATTCAAAAATTAACCACATGGTGGTGCTCTCCTACCAAGTCATTTGGTGTGAACGCCTTTCCTTGCCATTTGACTGCAAAAAAGTAAGTTTTACAAACAGGGCATAAGTAAAATATGAATGGTTCCATGGGACCCACTGAGAGCTTAGATTCCTACTAAAAATTCCTGGTGAAGAATAAAGCATTTTACTTCTTTTTTTTAAAGGGGAAAAATAATTCTGCTTTGGATTCAGTATGAGAGCAGTTATGTTTATTTGGAATGAAATAATATTTCCAAGTAACATCAAAGAGTAAGAATTCTTTCTTAAATCAAAAAGTTTTACTTATTTAAAAATAAAGAGGAAATTACTTCATCATTCTTTACTTTAAATATATGCAGTCTTTTTTTCCTAGTTAGCAATGGACATTTTTGTAGAAATGGAAAAGAACTATTTGAGAAATTATGGAAGACAATAAAATTGTCCTTTTGCACAATTTAAATGTTGACCACACTATTTTAATTGCTTTAATTTCTTTAAATTTTTTTTTAAATGTTTATTTATTTTCAAGAGACAGAGTATGAGCAGAGAGGGGCAGAGAGAGAGGCAGACACAGAATCCGAAGCAGGCTCCAGGTTCTGAGCTGTCAGCACAGAGCCCAGTGAGGGCCCAAACCCATGAACTGTGGAGATCATGACCTGAGCTGAAGTCAGACCCTTACCCGACTTAGCCACCCAGGCAGCCCTAATTGCTTTAATTTCTTAAAGTAACAAGAAAATTACAGTGCTTCTATAAGCATATTTCTATTTTTAGTCCTTGAATGTTTTTAACTCATGCAATTTTATATTTATATCTATTAACTATGTAAGAATATAATAAATATATATTTATTCTCAGTTATCCAGTAGGGAAAAAAAAAACTACTGAGTCAAACATATTTCATTTACTTTTTCAATTAAGAATAAAATTACTCAATTTAAAAAGCCATATGCTCTCATTTTAAATGTAGCCTACCTCCTAATTTTTATAAAAAATGAAAATGCTTAAAGTTATTATTTTGATTTTTTTAGTTTTTTTAAATTTTTTAATGCTTTTTATTTATTTTTGAGAGAGAGAGAGAGACAGTGTGATCAGGGGAGGGTCAGAGAGAGGGAGACACAGAATCCAAAGCAAGCTCCAGGCTCTGATCTAGCTGTCTGCACAGAGCTGACGTGGGGCTTGAACCCACAAACCATGAGATCATGACCTGAGCCGAAGCCAGAAGCTTAACCGACTGAGCCATCCAGGCACCCCAATTTTGTTAGTGTTTTTAGCGTTATAATACTTAAGAACATACAGGGTAATTTATATTTGTTTAAATTTTGGTCAATGCAATATGACTTAAGTGTAGAGTAAGGGTAGTATTTTTTGTGTTTTGTTTTATTTTTTACCAATAGTTTGTGCCTTAAGAAGATTTGTATAGTTTCATAATGTTATTCTGAATTCAAAGTGACACAGTGAAATAATGTTCTGTCATAGTGCTCATAAACTGAATCCAAATTGATGTTAAAAATAAATTAATAAAAATGCTTTTTTTTTTCATCCTTCTCAGCTCATACAAATCTGACCATCATTTTTACCCACTAACACCTTCCTCAGAAGGAGAAAGGGGAAATAGTGAAGGGAGAGCAAATATAAATTTTGGAGATAAAACATAATGAGACTATGTGTTCCAGAGAACTTTGTATTTCATTTTAGTTTAGTTTAGTTCATTATTTTTCTTTCAAGACTTTACTTAAATTCAAGTTATTTAAATATAGTGTAGTGCTGTTTTCAGCAGTACAATTTAGTGATTCATCACTTACATACAACAACCCACTATTTTATTAAGTGAGTTAAGAAAAGAAAAACTCACTGTTAGCCACACAATTAAATAACTGATATTGAACTAATAGCTGCATATTCAAAGGTAGAATATATTTTGGACTTTCTAAATGCATTGACACCATAATTCCTACATGAATTTGGTTTTACATTAAAGCTCTTTTCTTACAATTTTATGCTGAGATGTTGAAGGGAAATTTTTCAAGAAAACTAATTTAAAGATCATAGTGTAATGAAACACTGCTACTGCTGTTTACATAGTTATTTATTATTATACACCTCATTCTTCTAGGACTCCTAAAGATAAGTGCAAAATAAACTTCTCTGAGAACTTATTGAATATATGCACAAATAATTCTATAATACAGAATTCACTCCCCCTCTCAAAAAAAAAACCTCTAAAGAACAGCAGTTATTTAAGTTAATTTTGAGTTTTTCATGGGCTCTATTCATGGAATTTTTCTAATGGTTTTATTTTTATGACATCATTCTTCCATGTTTAATCAAGTCATAATTCTATACATATATGTTTGTACAAACACACAAAATATAATACATACAGCAGTAGGTAGATAAGTAGGTAGGTAGGTACGCAAGTAGGTAGATAGACAGGTGTTAGATAATTATGAAATTTTGCTACAGAAGTGTTTTCCTGCGATATTTGTCTTTTTTGAGATTTAATAGATGAACTTTGCAAGCTGCAATTTTCTTTTCCAACAGATTGCCTCTAGGGGCTCCTCACTTGGAGATTAAGACAGATTATAACACTAAGAACAAATCTATTCAAATGTTTTGGTAATTTGCTGGATGATCAGAATTTTTATGAAAATATGTTTTGGCTATCCTTTTAAAATCTAGCCAGAATCTCACAATTTCTCACAACCTTCATTATTATGCTAGTCATGGTCCACATCTCCATTAACAGTTTTTGGATTATTCCTATAGTTTTGTAACTAGTCTATTTCTATCCTTACTTTCTAGTATTATTCTTAGAACACCACAGTATCCTAACTAAAAGTCAAGGGTAGAGACAATTTAGATCTAAAGTCACCCTCGCCCCTTACTATGATCTAATTCAAGTCCTCGGACTGGCCTCCTGAGCTTTCCGAGAAGAGCCCTTTCTCTGCATCTTGGACTTCATTTCTGGCCGTGAACCCTTTCATTAGTGCACTCAGCCCACTCAACTTTTTGCAGCTGCTGCCCGATCTTTCTGGGATAAGTATCTCTCAGACATCACATGGTTCGTTTCTTGCTTCATTCAAGTCTCTGTTGAATTTCACCCTGTCAGAGAAATGCTTTTTGACCACCTCATTATAAGAGCCACCGCCTGCTGTATTACTTGTATCCTTGGGCCCTGCTTTACATTTTTCAATCTTGACTTTATCACTGCTGACAGTGATTTTACATTTATCGTCTGTCTTTCCCAACCAAGTGGAAGCTGCTTGAGTTCAGGGAATGGATCTGTTTTGTTTACTGCTCTACACCCAGAATCCAGGGTGGGCTCTCAGATCTGGTGACTTCCCATCAGTACCTGCTGATCAAAGGAGTGACCACTAGTTATGGATACTGAACTTGATTTAAATAACAAATTTTATGCCAACAAAATGGAATTATCCACTGCAGGAAGAAAAATCTATTTTTTATACTTGGAGCTACACATTTCAGACTGTTCTTCTATATTCTGTAAATCAAGTTTAATTATGTTATGTCATAATGTCATAAATTTCAGTTTTAATCTACTTAGAAAAGTCTCAAAAATTAAATAAAAAATGCAACAAAATAAAATTCTTCAAAAATGTGACTCTTTTTATGAAACTTTCATAAACTAAACAGGAAAAAGGTCTGTTCTTATTGCTTTAGTGAAGATGTATAATAAGTAAATATTTACAAAAAATTGATTTATATAACTAAATATTTACTTTCAAGATTAAGTCATTTTGATATGCTATAAAGACTATAGTTAGCACATTTTTTCAATTGTGTTAAAAAGTAGCTAAGAATGCTACACATTCTTCCAGATTGACACTTAGATACCAATCATTTATTGGTACAGATAATATATGTGTATAAGTAAAAATATATAAAATTCTATGTATAAATATAAAATATTGGCACAATAACTTAATTATACATGCACATACAGATTTTAAATATATAATATACACAATATTAACTCTTCTGTACCTCAATTTCACTTTGTAAGTTTATTTAATTTCATACATAATTTCTGTATTGACTTGATATAAAATATTTTCTATTATTTTCCTTATTACTAAAAGCATTCATATTTGCTCCATTTAAATTTATGTTTGTAAGTCATTAAAATGTAGTTCTTTTTTAAGAAAAAATAAGTGATAAGACTTTTCATTGACTTGTTACTAAATAGAAAAATGGGCCAAACAGGAAAAGCAATAAAGGAGTAAAGTTGATAAGAAAGTGGTGTGGATGAATCTTAGGAATTCCCCGGGCTTATAGCAATGGGTTAACAAGGTATAAAGAAGCACAAAGCCATAGAATGCCCATACCCAAGTTGGGTAAGTAAGGCAACGAAGAATAGAGAGATGCTAAGGCACCCCAGAATAGAGAGGGGCTGCTGAGCCCCCAGAGTAGAGAGGGAGAGGCAAAGGACCTAGTATAAAGTAAGGAGGGGCAAAGGCCCCCAACGCATAGGTATATGAAATAAATAAGACTAAGCATTCAAGGCAAAGCACCCCCTAATTTAGTACTATAGCAGAAAGCTGCTTTCACAGGAAGGTAGGACCAAGTTAGGTAAACAGGTAAATTGGACTATAGACCCCTGTGCCCCCGGTGAAGCAGCCCAAAGCAGGGATGACTAACAAAGGAAAAGGTACCTTGCGAACCCTGATCTTATTTCCCCTATTCTCTCATCCCTAAGCTAGCTAAGAGCAACAGAGGTGGTGCCTTGTGTCTGCTGCTGTAGACAACCTTCCGCCCCCCTCCCCCGCAGCCTGGCTCCAGGATTTTATTTGGTATTAACCCAAGTCCCTAACCCTGAATATCTTCAAGGCCCCCTTTCCCCACGTCCACAGGTTACTGTTCAGAGTCATTGTCTCTGTGTACGTCCATCGCCATGTTGTAAGCCTTCTGATCCTAATAAAAACCGGGCAAGGGCAGGAATCCTTATTCAGGATTCTTGTCTTTTCCTGGACCTTAGCCATCTCTCCTATTTTCATCCGTGTCTGCTCTCTCGCTGGCCTAGAAAGAACTTTACACTTAGAGTCAATGACAGAGTGTGACACGTATTTTTTAAATGTACTTTGAAAATTCAACATAAATGTATAATTTTGCTGAATGAGATCATGTGGTTCTATTAATTCATAGAAAAGGTACAATTTATGTGCAATAGTGGAAATAAAAAGTGATAAACAATCTATATGAAAATTGTGTTTATTTTCAATATTATTTTTATTGCCATATATGTTATTTCTTTGTTAACAGTCAGAGTTCCTAAGCAAATATGGACACAGCAACCTAATTAATGGAAATGACTACAAAAATATTTCTTTTAGGTTAAAATAATTGCAGGTATTAAATGTGTATGATATACTGCAGTTTGGGGTAAATAGAACATACTTTTAGAAGAGGAGAAAACACTGTTTTTCCTACACACCATTCTTGAAAACTCTATAGTTTACTTCACTGACATGGAAACAATCTACACACTCCAAATATAATTGTGATTTTTTTATTATCTTTCACATTTCCATAACCTTTCTTCATGCCACTCCCCAACAAAAGACAGATTATAACCTTTCTAATATTTACAATTGTGCTCTTGCCTTTTGTAATTCTCTTCTTTACTAATCTCTTTTATTAATATTATTTTGAAAGAGAGAGACCAAGAGAGAGGGAGAGCATGCTCTCAAGCAGGGGAAGGGCAGAGAGAGAGGAAAAAGGATCCCAAGCAGGTTCTGTGCTGTCAGCATGGAGACTGACATGGAGTGCTTTATCATGAACCATGAGATCATGTCCTGAATGGAAACCAAGAATCAGTTGCCTAACCAACTGATTGTTCAATGGCTTCCCATTACAGTCTGCCTGTCCTTCCCTCTTCCGCCAATTCTCACTCTCCCTTCTCCTTTTCCTCTCTCCTCTCCTCTTTCCCTCTGATTCTCCCTCTTCCTCCTCTCTATCTCTCATTAATCCTTTTCAGTTACCTCCTTAAAACTACCTCAAGCCCAGCATTATCCTTGCTCATTTCTTCCGTTACTCAGTAGTACTGGTTACTGACATAAGGATTCTTTCACTGTGATATAAACGTTTAGCAACAATGTGTGAATAAGATATGTATACAGATGTTTTTATTTTCAGAGAAGTAGTGAGATGGTAAGACCCAACCTAGTGGGATTAGAGTTTACTTCTGATTTTATTTTATTTTATTTTAAATGTTTTTGTTTGTTTGTTTGTTAATTTTGAGAGAACGAGAGAGAAAGAGAGAAAGCTAGTGAGCAAGTGAGAGCCAGAGAAGGGGGAGAGAAAGAATCCCAAGCAGGTTCCCTGCTATCAGTGCAGAGCCCAATGTGAGGCTCCAATGAACTCACAAACCATGAGATCATGACCCGAGCCGAAATCAAGAGTCAGACACTTAGCCAACTGAGCCACCCAGGAGCCCCTAGTCATTTTGTTCTTTAATTATTGTTGGGTAATCGCATGTCCAAACCCTTGTTTAAGTACCTTTTTCAATTTGATGACTCCTTCTTGAGTGTCCTCATCTGTGACGATGTCAAACAGATTTCCCCCATCTCCTGGGACAATATTGTATTCAATCTCTGCATTTTGTCCAAAATCGGGATCCACAGCTCTTATTCTTCCAATGGCTGAGCCGATAGGAGAAGACTCGGGAACTTTCAGGTGGAAGATACCTGAGAAGACACGTACAATTCAGGTTGTCAGTGGAGGTAGTAAAGTGTATAGTTAGACGGCGAGGCTTGAGAAATATACTGTCTAGAAAGTATATCACATTTAGAACATAAGAGTGCGAAATTGAAAGGGAGTTTGCTGTCAAGTTAAGAATTATGATTAGGGGTGATCGCTTCACTTTACATTTCCATAGGTCCTGCTCTAGAATTTTAATTGGGAATTATAAATAGTAAAACATGTTAAATCTAAACTAGAGTGAGAGAGTATTTTACATTTTACTAACAGCTTCAAAGTGTAGCTAATATTCCATGGAAGGGCAGGAAAAGCCATGTCATTAATTGGCACCAATAGGACAGGATCCAGGACACAAGACAGAGATAAAATAAGATAGATGACAGATTGATAATTAGATATTTATAGAAAGTTAAGGTTATATTTTCAAATACATATAAATATTATGTTTCTCTTATATATTCCATATGTAGAGAGACAGTGTTTACTCAGTAAGTGTAAATCATTAAGATAACAAGAACCTATAAAATAGTTAACAAAAATTTTAATTCATGAAGGATTTAAGTATATTATACTACTGACTAATATTCAGCTTATGTTTAGTATTTAGTAAATTTTTCGTGAGTATCTTCAAGCTACTGTCAAAGACATATAAAATCAGGATATCAAGTTCTGTCTGCTCCACTATTTTATTTTTTAGCATTAAAAGTTTTATTTTATGCTAACATTTTTTTAATGCTAAAAAAAAAAAGGAAATGCTTATTTTTCACCACCAGGTGGAGCAGGTATATTACTATGAATTTAATACTGAGTCAGAAAAACCTAGAAAATTTTCTATCTATATAAAATGTACCAGAACCAGGAAAATTTGTAATATCCCCTAAAAATGAAAATATATACATTGCTTAAAGGAGTTTTAGAGGTTTTGTATGGCATAACATGAAAAAGATATAGGCTATTTTCCTGAGCTATCATCAACATAAATATTAAAGGATTAAAAGGCAGTCCATTTAAATTAAAATAAGAAAAGGAGGAGCATGGGAGGAAATAAAAATGCGAAAGCAAAACTAAACTCAAAATTACAAAGTTTAAATTTTGATACCTGCTTTCCGGTTTTAATTCCTATTAATGGGCTTAGGATTGTACTTTCTCCTGGCTAAGGCAACCAGGGCGGTTCATTCTAGTTACATTTATAGAAATTAAGTTAGGAAGGCCTTTAATAGGTTTTCTGAGTGGTGAAGTTCATTCATCAATTTGCAATATTTCAGTTATCAGCTTCAGAAATATGAGGAAAAAATACTCAGTCACACTTTGTGGATATTTTGCCAAATACTTTCCACTTTATTCATTATTATTATTATTATTATTATTATTATTATCATTATTATTATTTGTCTCGTAGTTCTTTCACAGTTTCAAAATGGAGTGATTTCATTAGCCCTGGAAGTGTTAAATCTTGTCATCTACCTCTCACTTCCCCCCCTACAAATAGATATCCACCACTTACACATATAGTGTAAAATTAGCCTTATTTACACTCAATGGACATTATCTCATTGAAACATACATCTAATATTAAAAGATCAAAATATTTACCTAAATTTAGTCGATTCCATGTAAAACAGAAAGTAGATTTTTACAGTGGTCTGAAAATAGTTGTTCAATTAATTTGATAATTAATTACCAGTATTCCTGCCTTCAAAGGGGAATGTGTCAAATCTTTCTGAAAGAACACATTTAAAAATTAAACAACTAAATAAGCAAATCAGAACATAGGTGAGAAATAATAGTAATCTCAGTGGTAATAATGGAGTGTTACATAGACATTATGAAAGGATTTGGGGTAAAGAAGTCATAATGCGTAATCAAGCTAGGAACTTTTCATAGGTTAGGATTGTTTCATGGATTTTATTCTCTAAACACTTTACACAGTGGATGACATAGAGAAATGTTCCAAGTTTACAGGATTTAAAGTAAGTTTGAACTTGAGGCAACTGGAGCAAAGAGGAAGGATAAAATCACAGGTTACAATGTATACATATAGTCTAAGAAAAAAAGTAAAGACAAGTATCCAAGTGAAATTGAGTTCAAATAGCCATGGCTGCATAAGCAGGACCTAATGTGACTTTTGCAATCTACTCTCTAGAGAGGGTTAAGTGTTTCACAATAGCCTAAACCTTGATTGTACTGAAACACTTCTGAGCTACTAGATAATATTAGGATGCCTGAATTCTTGTTTAACATGGCAAGAAAGCCTGCCACAGTGATTTAAAGTTGTCCTAAACTTCTCATATATGTGCTCTTTTTTATTTTTCTTTTTTCCTTCCTTTCTTAATGCCTATTAAGTGGAAGTATTTGTCAGAAATCTGTCCACAACCTTTCCTTTTGGGGGATTGTGACAAAGAACCTGAAGAAACACCAAAAGCCTGGAGTCTATACTAGAATAATCCTGGTTCATTGTCATGATATATTGATATATGTTAAGAAAGGTCTTGACATTTTCCCCTGATTAAAATAGAGTAATGGAGCTCTATGCTTAATAATGTACTGTACATCTTCCTCTCACATGATATTTAATTAGGAACCAAGACAAAAATAAGTTATCAAAGACACAGCTGACAGAGATTTGAGTGACGTAGGCAGTTGTGCAGTGTAGTGAATTTCAAACCTCCAACGTGGCCAGCAGTGCAAGGTGGTGATGGTGGTGGGGACTGAGGTAGGGGGCCGCTGGATGGGAAAATACGGACATCTAACTGAAAGCATTTATAATGTTTCTGCTTATTCTATCTAATCCATTCAATAGGAACAAGTTCAGATACATATTCGCTTTATGAGGTAGATTTCATTTGAACAATTAAAAGCAAATTTAAAAGAATTAAAAATAAAGAGAAATAATCTAGTCTGGCATCATCATTAAGAGATTGTGGTTAGTGAAGGGGAAAAACTTTAGCTAGAATTGAAACCCTCCAGTATGAGAAGAAATTTTAGATCTGAACAGTAATCTGAAGAACATCAGATAACAAAGACTTTAAATGAGAGTTCCCCTATTCAAGACAATATGCTGAGATATGAGTTATGTGTTTTATAAAAGGACATTTTATGAAACTAATAACAATAAATGTGAAGATGGCTATTTCACATAGTATTATGTCAATAATAAGTTAAGTAACAGTTTCTTAAAAAGTGGTCAGCATTAATATGCCTACAAATTTTATGTTATCTACTGGCATTGGAAAACTTGTAACAAATTGAAATAAGAGCATTCTAAAAAAAGCCTGACTCAATATCACTCACTAATGTGCCCCAGCAAAAATAAGATATTACAGAAGTGAAACAGTGATTTACCATGTACATCTTTTTTTGTGTTGAAATTTTAGTGCACACAAAATACATATACACAGAGCACTGAATTTTCTGTTCTTTAAGATAGCACAATTTAGTAAGGTGGAAGACATATTCATTAGGACATACATTTCTAAATAAAATACTGTAGGGGTGCCTGGGTGGCTCAGTAGGTTAAGCGTCCATCTTCGGCTCAGGTCATGATCTCATGGTTCTTGGGTTCATGCCCCGCATCGGGCTCTGTGCTGACAGCTAGCTCAGAGTCTGGAGCCTGTCTTCTCATTCTGTGTGTCTCTCCCTCTCTCTGACCTCCCCTGCTCACACTGTTTCTCTCTCTCATTCTCTCGAAAATAAATAAAACATTTAAAAAATTTATATAAAAAAATAAAATACTGTAATTAGTAATAAAGTCTACAGAATATGGAACAAGTCAGAGAAGCTATGCATTAGGCATGTCATATTTTTTTTTAGGCTCTGTCAGTTTTTTTCCAGTGACTTGACATTTTATCATTTCTAGAAACTCGACAGCAAATAAAGCTGGGGTCATTCAGATTAATTCAAAACTGAAGTAATCTTCAGCTTGCCAAAGTTGGATCGCTTTTGATGTACTATGTAATTACACTGCCACCAACTTCTATGTGTCCTACTTCTGATGCATATGAAACATCTTAATGGCACTACCTGTACCAGAGAGATTAAGAAATAAAACAGGTGACAGGAAACTGTTCAGAGTCAATAAGAATGTATGCTTACATGCTCACCAAATATACATGCTAAGCATAAAAGAAAAGAACACATGTTCCCATGGAAAATGAGAAAATTGTGTGTCGTGAACTAAGATGGAATTATAGTGATCAAATTCTTTTTTTTAAGTTTATTGCTTTTAATGTTTTATTTATTTTTGAGAGAGAGAGGTGGGGGGGCAGCAGGGGAGGGTCAGAGAAAGAGGAAGACACAGAATCTAAAACAGGCTCCAGGCTCTGAGCTAGCTGTCAGCACAGAGCTTGTTACAGGACTTGAACCCTCGAACTGTGAGATCATGATCTGAGCCAAAGCTGGATGATCAACCCACTGAGCCACCCAGGCCTCCCTATAGTGATCTAATTCTAAAAGTCCTTACAGATAATTCTCCCTATTAATTCCAAAGGTAAAAGTATCTATCACTTAGTTATACGCAAAATGGGTATCCTTTCAGGAACTATGTGGTTTTAAAAAATGTTCTTTGGGACACCAGAGTGGCTCAGTCAATTAAGAGTCGAACTCCGGCTCAGGCTCATGGTTTGTCGGTTTGAGCCCCACAATGGGCTCTGTGCTGACAGCTCAGAGCCTGGAGCCAGCTTCGGATTCTGCATCTCCCTCTCTTTCTGCTCCTCCCCCACTTTTGCTCTGTCTCTCACTCAAAAATAAATAAACATAAAAAAAAATAAAAAATATGAAATTAAATTTAAAAATGTACTTTGATTATTAGGACTTACACTGGGTTCGTGTGTATGTCAGGGAGCATTCACTGATACCTAAGGAAAAAGGATATACAATGTATTTTCCTTCTTTGTATTCTTTGGAACATTTCCATGTGTTGATAAAAATACCAAAAGAGATATATTTACTTAACAAAACATAAATTATTATGTTATAAGCTACTCATAAATGAAAGTTATAGGACCTGAAAAAATATATTAAATGAATGAATGAACTATATAATAATGTGACAACATTCATTAATAAGAATAGCAAGTAAAAAGAAAATAGAATAATCCATTATAAATTCTCTTTTGAAATATATTTTATTTTATGTTTACTATAATAACTAAAGTTACTCAAAAATAATATGTATGAAAGTCAATGTTCAGATGCACAGAAAAGTTACTATACTGAGGAATATGAAAACGTATTATTTGAGACCTCATAAATAGTTGATTGCTTGAAATACTATATGTTTGCTTAAACTTTTGAAAATAATGTATATTACCATAAAACTCTTGCTTCAGTGATTCAATTCAAACATTTAGTTGTTCAAATAGTGATCCCACATGTTTGTGTGTTTGTGATTTACCATGTAATCACATAAAATAATGTTTATCAATATTTTATTGTTTTAATTTCTTAAGCAAATATAATAATGGCACACAAAATAATTTCACCTTATTTAAAAAAAGAAAAAGAAAAAGAAAATGGAAGCAAACAACATATCTATATGAGGATAAAGGAGCTTTATATAAACTATGTACTGTTAAAGCTTCTTATTAGCTCCATGACCTGGGCAATATATTTAAACTTTCTTTTCCTGATCTGTAAAATTGGAATAATGATGATGGTGACGGTGATGGTGATGGTGGTGGTGAAGTCACTCATACAGTGAATCTCCTAAGCAATAGCTACTATTGCCAGTTGCTTTTCACATAGTAATTCTGTAGATAATCTCCCAGTCTGTATTACACTATTGTCCTGTAGGAGAGGCATTAGTCAACAGGATACTGCCTATAGAGATATGGAGATGGTGGTGTTAAAAGAGTTCTGAAAAGCCATTCTAATTTTAGCTGAAACATTCTGCCCATATCTTCAAAACTGAAGGATTCAAGAATAAAAATACACTGGTGGTTGAAGAACGTTTTATGCCCTCTACTTCCTTCAAAGCCTGAAGCTGTGAGTATTTTCATTAAGAACAAATTAAAGTAATGGAAATATAGTCCACATGGAGAGACCGTCTTGATACCAAAGTTGGGCTCAAACTAGGTTTTAGTCAAGCACACTTACTACACCTACAGTGAGCGGACTCTCTCAGCAGTGACAGAGACATTCAGTCCTGCTCATTCTTAGCATGGGTCTGGGAGGCACACAGTTTTGGAAGTACCCAGTATCCGGAATCAAGAACTTTGCTGTATTGGCCAAACTGCTTCATCTTTTTACACAGATAAAATTGCCCAGTCTAGACTTTAATTAACCACATGCATGAATACGAACTGCCATGTACCCGACATACAATATATTAGTGGATTTATAAGTTTTATAAAATGTTATACGTTCTATTTAATTGTAGCAATATTTCTTTTCTCAGAAATTTGAGGCATTCATTCTTCCATACTTTCTAGTTTTGAGCAACCATACACAGCACAAAAATTATGGGGTAAGTATTGAATTGTCCTTTCTAAATTTCCTTTGGGCAGTAGATTAGTTAAGTCTTCCAATAACTCAGATTATTGATAAATGAATCAATTGCAATTTTTAGTAGCTTCCTCCATGGAATGATAAAGAAAAACAAACAAACAAACAAACAAATACAGACCAAACTGTGTTTATCTTAATGGCATTAATGCCCTGGTTGGTGAGGTAGTATTAAACAATTACACAAATGAAGAAAAATTGCTGAGTAACATTAGTGCTTTAAGGGAAAGTTAAATAATTCTGTTCACTTTTTCTGACATTTAAGCAAAGACCTGAGCTAAATCAAATAACTGATGTTGGATTTGTGAGGTAAGCTATTAGAAAATATTCCAAATAGTAGAAACTATATGACAGAGCAAGTAATTATCATAATCTTCTGTCCTCCTCTCTTGTGTGTTCAACTACTATGACCTATTTATATAACATATATTGATATAGAGACAGTAAATATCAACTTTAATATCAAATATAAATAACTTTAATGCTAGGTAATATCAGCATATTGATCTCTCTACATCCAGTAATTCATTGTCATTTTTCTGTTGATTTTTGTTTCTCATCCAACTAAAACATGTTTTGTTGCTTCATTATCATATTAACCTCTGGCCTATATATCTTGCCCATGTTGTTGCTACAATCTGGTCAAACTCAACCCTTGATAATGATAATTACCCTCTTTCTAAAGAAGGAGGTGCAACTGACTGAAAAAAAAACAAAGGGAAGCAGCTAGCTAGATCATTATGAATTTTAATCACTAACCTCAAATGCACTTCCCAGATTGGTTGTAAAGCATACAGATTTGCGAAGGTAACTTATTACTGTTTTCTATGACCTCTACTTTACACTGATTTATTTTCCACAAATCTCTGCTTTAATTTTTTTTTGCTACAGATCTTCCTCAACTTATAATGGGATTTTGTCCCAATCAGCATGTCATAAATTGAAAACATTGTAAGTTGAATGTTTAACATTTAACATTTAACACACCTCACCTACTGAACATTGTCTCTTAACCTGTCCTAACTTAACATGCTCAGAATACTTACAGTAGACTACAGTTGGACCACATCATCTAACAGAAAGCCTATTTTGTAACAAAGGGCTGGCCATTTCCCGAAATTTATGGATACTGTATTATCAGTTGTTTCCCCTCATGATCACATGACTGACTGGGAGCTGTGGCTCGCTGCCTCTGCTCACCATCACAAGTATCATCCCATGTACAGCTAGCCTGGGTAAAGATCACATTTCAAAATTCAAAGTACGATTTCTACTAAATGTGTATCATCTTTACACCATTGTAAAGTAAGTTGAACCATCATAAATTGAAGACCATGAAAAAATGAACTCGTATCACATAGGATGCAGCTCAGTTTCCTGAAACTTCCAACAATTCCACATCAGAATAACTGTTAGTTTGAAAAAGCTTAACATGCAGGATGCAATAAAAACATATTTCAGGACATCTGAGTGGATCATTCGGTTCAGGACAAGATCGCACAGTTCCTGAGTTCAAGCACCATGTCAGGCTCTGTGCTGATAGCTCAGAGCCTGGAGCCCACTTAGAATTGTGTCTCCCTCTCTCTTCCCCATCTCACTCACGCTCTGTCTCTCCCTCTCTGTCTCTCCCTCTCCCTCAAAAATAAATTTAAAAATATTAAAAACAAATATGTTTCTTTTCTGTGTCTTCCATGGCTCCTTTAGACTTTTCTTCAGTGAGGGTAAGCTTTGTCTTTTCTTGGATAAAGATTATAGTGAATCGATGTTTCTGCTCAACTTAAAAATTTTTTTTTTGTTTGCTTTTATTTATTCATGAGAGAGAGAGAGAGAGGGGAGAGAGAGAGGCAGAGCACGCAGGGCAGGGGCAGAGAGAGAGAATGACGGAATACGAAGCAGGCTCCAGGCTCCACACTGTCAGCAGAGCCCGATGCAGGGCTCAAGTTCAAGTTCACGGCTGGTGAGATCATGACCTGAGCTGAAGTCAGAGGCTTTACTGACTGGGCCACCCACGTGCCCCTCCGCTCAACTTTAAATAATAGTCCTATGTTCACTTTATTTCCCAAACTTCAGATTTGGAAATTAGAAATTTCCAGCATACCATATTAATTATTACATCAATCGTCATACAGAATTAAGAGTTCTCTTATCTCCCTCTCTGCCTCCAAGGCCACCTGGGCCAGCAACAGATGGGACTTCGGGTATATGAATGGTGTGGTAGGATTCCCTGTGTCTCATCATCCAATTTGCAGAATTGTTTTTACCTCATCTCAAGAGGCAGCGAAGCTAGGTTTGTTGCGCTGTTTTCCCTTGAACGGATAGTGTTTTGCTTCTCTGGGACTCAAAGCTAATGTCTCTAATGGCTCTTTGCGGAGGCTCTTGGGGGCATCTTCCACTATATACCCAGCCTTGCCTCTGCTTTGATGTAACATTCCCCTTAGCCTCTGGATCGCCAAACAATCCCTTCCACACACTGATTCTCCCTTCAAGGGAAATCTCTGTGGCAGAGCTTAAAATGACTGGCTTAATCATTCTGCTTCCACATCTAACCCCTCCTTTGTGGTCCTGTAATTACTTTCCCAGACAAAGCCTTGTTATGGTGTTCGCTTTTTCTGAAGACACTTTCACATTCTTAAGCATGAGGCAAACCTCAGATCCTGAATTTTTCCCATTTTCTGGAAAGATATGGGGGAATATACTGGATTTTAGCATTGGTCCTTCATGAAGGAAGGCTCCCCTCAGAAGACCTGAGAGGCAAGGGAAGGGTAGCTCCAGTCTTATTTTTATTAGATGGAAACTCAGCATGGTTTTCTGCAAGGAAATCCTTGGTGCAAAATTCTTCCTCCACTCCACACTCTTTAAAAAGTATTTTAAAAAGATAAAAATAGCTTTGCTGTGATTGAGGACTTCAAAAATCTTAAATGCAGCCTGACATTTCTATTGCAAATTTGGAATTTTGTTTCTGAGACCATACTTGGTCTGTGGTATCCATTGTACCTTAGCTCCCAGTGGAAACTTCAATATTAACCTCTTATATCAGTAAAACTTCTCATCAGTCTCAACTGATTATGTTTTCCTGTTTCTTATTAAACTCCAATAATGTATAAATACTATACTAATTATTAAGAGTCTATCATCTCTGTACTCAAGACTTTCTTCTCAATCGAGATATTCTCAAGAAGACACAAACTGCTTTTTTATTATATTATTAAAAATTTCCCTTGTTCCAAATTCTGATTCCAGCTACCCTGTTAATTTCCTTTTCCTTTCCTGACAAAACTTCTCAATAATAATCATTATTACCTCTTCCTATCTAACAATCACTGCATAAACAGCTTTAACCTAGTTTCTGAACCCACCACTCTATTAAAACAGTTTCCCCTGAGATGTCCATAGCAAAAATATCCACTGATAACTTCTCAGTAGTATTCAACGGTCTTGGTTATTCTGTATTTCCCGAAGCACATTTCTCCCTAACATCTGTGACACTCTACCCTAGTTCTGGTTTTCTCCCCGCTGCATAGCTTGCTCTTCTTATTTTGTTTGTGTTTTCAGGAGGGTCTAGAGAAATGATTCTCAGATCTGATTGCCTAAGGGCATTATATGAAAAGTGTAAAAAACAAACAAACCCTAAAGCCAAAGAGTCACCTGAGAGATTCCTATTTAATTGTTCTGAGTTTAAACCTGAACCATAGATTGATTAAATTCTCTCCTGTTCTACTTTGCAATCAAAGTCAACAACCTTTGTCTCAGGCTATCTTTATCTAGGATGTCTTTATCTAATTTCATCTATCTTTATGCAAAACATTCTTTACATTTTAATGCCTTGTTATACACATATTTTGTGCTCCCTTCATCCTTGGCAAAACATTGTCTAATTGCAAAAGTTCACATGGATCTATCCAAGGTATCTCAGCTTGACATATTCAAAACTGAGTTCATAGACCTGCCATGACCCTAGAAGAAGTGGTCTTCTAACAGTCACTGTCTCAGGAAATAATACTTCTACTTCTTTCATTCCACAAACTGGAACCCCCCTCTTTACAGCAGATCCATTACTATCTATTGATGTTTTAACTCCTAAAATCATTTGAACGTAGCCACATACTCCCATTTTCCACAACTATCATCAGTACCACCGTCATAGATTGAATGACTCACACTCCTTGTCTGTATCCCTCAAGTTATCTGCTAACCGGCTTTCCTATGGCTGTTTGGCCTGTCCATGCCCTCTTGCACTCTATTTTCTGTGCTGCATGGTATGGATGGATAGGATCATTTCTAACACTTTTAGCTAGAAATTCCATTTCTTCTATCATTGAGAAGACTGCTGCAAGGACTTCCCTGAACTTTTAGAAAAATCTGTGAGTGTCAATATAAAAAAAAGAACATTTTAAATAAAGATACTCTTTAAGTAGAATAGACCACATCATCTTCATCATCATCATCATCATCATCATCATCATCATCATTACCATCATCCCTATCATAGGAATTATTCCCAAGTGATTTCTATCCCCAGGTACTTTCCTAAGCACTTCCCCATTATTAACTAATCTTATCCTCACTTTGAGAGTATGAGATAGACACTATTATGATGATCCCAAGTCAGTGATATTCTAGTAAATGTTTAATAACTGGGTCAGAGTAGGGAGGGAAAACATATATGGGTAAGCCCAAATATTTAATGTTTCTCAGTTTCTGGAGTGAAAGAACTCCCAGCATGCCTGCTTTCAAGCCAATGTGACATCACTGAACAGGGTTGGGAGATGTGCACACTTGGCTCTGAGGGTCAGTGGAGCGAGCTCCAGCAGAGCACTTTACCAGTCTACATGCACTTAGTCACTCATAGGCAATGAGATGAACCAAGAAAGTGGCATCTCTGATCTAAACTTCACCTGTTTTTACTGCCTGAATTGCATGCACACAGGGACCATATTAGGTCAATAAATAAGTTCTTCTAAAATGCAAATAATTCAAATTATTCTTAATTTCAGCAACACTGATGAATACAAATTCCAATTAAGGGTTGATTGGGGTTGGATAGGCTTGGGGAAAGTTTCCTTTCTCAATGCTTAGAGAGCAAAATCAATGAAGACAGAGAGACAAGAGCATTCATTGGATGTAAGATGGTTCTTAGAAGGGGATGTGGCTCTAAAATTAAAATTACTTCTACTTCTGTAGATAAGAAAGGAAAACACATTTATTCCATTCCTTCTGTTTTTTCATAATGCCTTCTTTTTTACATAGCTCCTAGCTTTCAAGTACAAATTTTTTCAAGTATGCATTATTATGTTGAATATTAAGTTCTGCTAATTTATAGATCCAATAAACACATATCTGTATTTCCCTGAAAAATGAGTTGCTCTTTATAACATCATTTTTTTTTCAAGAGATTGCATTGGAAATCCCAACCAAACTAATTCTAAATAAACAATGAAACATAATACACATGTATTACTTAATGATTGCCAGGATCAAAAGTGTTTCTGTTTCTCAATAATATGTATTTTTAATATATATGGTTTATATAACCACTATCCCTATTACATAATAGTGAACATTATGGGGATCTTGGCAAGAGTTCACATTTCAAGTGCATCGGTTACTTTCCATTGTTCATTCATTTTATGAAGTACATTTAATATTCCCTTAAAACCTCCATTAAAAATGTGAACCTTGCTCTTGTTTTTGTCTATGTTGTTTCTGATCCATCTAACAAAATATAGTATACAGATACTTGTCAGTGATATTGGCCACTGATTTCACAAAAAATATGCAACACTAAAATTTTTATTAAAAATATTAGTAAATTTGACACCTTATTATCTAAGCTTCTGAAAACTGGAATTTAAATTCACCTGTGAATATTATTTACTCATATATTTGATTTCTCAAAAGAAGTTTTTGGAAACATTATGAGGTTAGTCTGGAAAAGGAAATTTTGATAAATT
Organism: Suricata suricatta; assembly: GCF_006229205.1. Classification (NCBI taxonomy): domain Eukaryota; kingdom Metazoa; phylum Chordata; class Mammalia; order Carnivora; family Herpestidae; genus Suricata; species Suricata suricatta. The sequence goes on along the minus strand of NC_043705.1, from coordinate 131,260,497 downwards.
TTCTTCCTTTATAACATGTTGGTTTTTTAGGCAAAACTAATTCTTTAAAAACATCCAATTCAATGAACTACAAATATTATTTTTGAATATTCATCATATATTCATGTATCATGTTTGTAGACAAGGGTTTAAAATTTTCTGTCTGTATTTTATTATTTGAACACTTCTTATGTCTTTCTTATTTTGGTGCTTTTTGCCTAAATTGTTTCTCTGTCCTGGGTACTCCTCTTCTTTCTGTGTATAAATTCTATTCCTGGGGCTCCTGGGTGGCTCAGTTGGTTAAGCATCTGACTTAGGCTCAGGTCATGATCTCACAGTTCTGTGAATTCAAGCCCCTTGTCAGGCTCTGTGCTGATAGTTCAGAGCCTGGAGTCAGCTTTGAATTCTGTGTCTTCTCTCTCACTGACCTTCCTATACTTGCTCTCTGTCTCTGTCTCTCTTTCAAAAATAAACATTAAAAAATTCTATTCCTCATTCTTTCAAGGGCAGCTTAAAGCCATTTTTGATGAAAAACTTTCTTGTTTTTGCACTTTCATTTTTTCCGCATAATTCTATGCTAAAAAAAATCCTTTAAATAAAACTTGATGTTTTTGCATCGTCTAAATATTTTGGTGCACATTTGCTCTTCCACTGGCTAATTCTTATTGTGGGTTTTAGAAATCAATGTGGATATAATTTCCTTCAAACTCCTCTCAGATCTACTCTCTAATGATTTGGATGTCCATCTTACACATCCATGTGTCAATGTGTGCTGCGTAAGTCTATCATTTATTTTATTTCAAGTAGTATAATTGTCCATTAACTTAATCTCTTCATTATACACAGAGATGCTTAAGGGAAGTCATTAATTTTTTTTATCCTTTTTGTACTGATGTGAAAGAAAAAGATACAGCCTTTTTTGCATTTACACTTCAATAAAACTAGCAATCAATGAAACATTCATTAAATGCTATAATGTATTGTGTCAATATTTGTTAATAAACTAGCTTTCTTATGTACAAAATATTTGGTGTCCATGGTTATTGCCTATATTCTGTTGAACTCTTAAAAAGAAATACTGAAGTTCAGTTCCATTGCCTGTATAAATGCTAAGACCAATGAGAAGGCAAACATGAAATAGAGAAGTTTAAACCATGTGAAATAAATGTTGAATTTAGAATGTTTCCCACTGAAAATAAAAAATTATCACCAGTGTTATAAATCTGTGTATTAAAAGTTTGAGGTGGTAAGAGTAAGCAACTAGAGATGTCATAAATTAGTTTTAATTTAATAATCATGCCACTGTGTTTTCTTGGGATTAAAGTACAATGAAATCAGAATATTATATTTAAATCAAAATAGTCATTATAAATGTCCATGGGTAAAGATACTATTATTTTGGTGATAGAATTATTTTATATTAATTTTCTAAATACTGCCATGGAGTTAGATATCTTGAAATTGATTTTTTTCATCTATATAAAAGTTATACAATCAGTCCTAAGACTCCCTCCCACCCCAGGTGGTAAATTCAGCTATCAGGCATGAATTATTTCTTGAGCTACTTTTCTCTTCAATCCATGTTTGATCATACATTAAGCAGAAATTCTGATAAATGAGAAGCAACAGAGAAGTGGCATAAAATGATCCTAGAACAAACATACTTTAGTTGAAGAGACAGATACAAAGAAGGAATGAGGATAAGGTTGAAAAGAAGGAGGAAGGAACATCTGGGAGAGAGGAGAGGATGGGGAAGAAAAACACTTTCACTGTTGGATACTTCAATTATATTATTTTACTTAATCCTCCCAGAAGCGCTGTCTATTATTATTGAGATGCCTATTTAATTTACTATCCAAACAGAACCACTTTTGAGAGTAAAAGCAATCACTATTTGTAATTAATTCAAGATCGCATGTGAAAATTGGAACTGTCTAGGGCAAACCACAAAATACGGTTCCACTATTTATTATCTTAATTTGATGTTGTAAAAACATGAGATAGAGTTTATTTAGCTATTCAGGCTGCAGACACTTCATGGTGAAGCTGAGCTTTCCATCAGTATCTTTCCCAAAGCCTCCGTTCTCTCCATTCTACAAATCTTACAAACAAAAAATACAGTCTTGAAGAGAGTGTCTTTTCAATTTGATTAGTGGAGAAGTAGATGGAATGCCCCATGTTCACGTTCAAGGCTCTCACTCTTACCCAGTGATTCTGATGTAGGGAGCAGAGATCTATATTTCCATAAATATTCGTATTTAAAAATTACAGCTTTAATACACACCCAAGTATGTTCTGCTGCATCACACATGTAACTATGAAGTACTTGGCTCCACTTCCTACCATCATTTTTTCTGTCAGTTTCTTCTTTTAAATGCATGTAAATAAAGACAGCCTATTCATAAGCATTAAAGAAGTTAATATGCAGTTTTGATGTGCTGTACATAGTCCATACACAGTAAGTGCTGCCATCACTAAAATCATCAGCATATGCTGTAAAGAGTAGTGCAGCTGTACCACCTGGAAAAATCTTGGACCTAGCGGGTGCAGCCCTGGCTGGAAAATGCAGAAAAGCAAACCGACTACTTGTGAATTTGAAGACTTGATAAGTAAGTAATATGCTTTGCTGCCAGACTTTGAGGTTTTATTATTATTTAAATCTGACAAATTCTGGCATCTATTTACTAGCTCTGACTGACAGAAAATTGTCACAAAAGAAACTTTTCTCCTATTTCTGCAGGAAGGCAGGAAAGTGGAAATAGGGGAACTTTCTCATTACCTGACTTGTCTGTTTTGGAAACTGAGTTTTATTATATCATAGGTAAAGCCCACATTTGAATTGTGAATTATATGATGCCAAAACATTCATGCCACTTTTCCAGGATTTTAATTTTAAAAAATGACTCTTACGTGAGCCAGAAAGTGCAAGATGGATATTGACAAATATTTTAAGTATTTATAAGGCCCATGATCCTTACATATTGTTAATAACTGGTGAAATTAAGCCTGATATCTGTACTATCATCTCAATTTTAAACTTTATTTACTGTGTTTCACAAAATAATTTAAAACTAAAAGTCAGATTTCTTAAGATCTACAGAAGTTGTAGTTCATAAGCACAGTGCTTTTGGGAGTCAGGCCATGGGGCCAAAGGGCAACCAGGCTGCCATCTTGTGCATGGGGAATAGGACCAACTAGGTCATCAAAAGTTTTAACATCACTTAAAATAATATTCATGCTTTCATTAACAAAGTGTAATGTGATATTAATGTGACAATAATAGTGATGACACATTATTTTAAAATTGTGGTCACTGTTGTTTGTTTGCTTGCATTTGCCTACAGAGAGTCTAGTGAAACTATTCCCTTCTCACTGGAGAATCTGGAGCTTGCATTCAAAGTGGATTCAGCTGTGCTGGCTTCAAAGTATCCACATCTGACATCAGTGGGCTCTTTGGAATAATTCTAAGCAACATATGTAACTCTATGTGACTGTTTAATTGTAAAGAAAACATAAAACAAACAAAAAACCCCACAAAGTGTTTCAAAATAGTATAAAGTGAAAAAAATTTAATATTCAGATTTTACCTAAATAATAGCTGTAGGAATAGAATCTTGTATGGATAAAAATAACTCTTAGGATGGGGCGCCTGGGTGGCTCAGTCGGTTAGCACCGGCTTCAGCTCAGGTCATGATCTCATGGTTCATGGGTTCCAGCCCCACGTCAGGCTCTATGCTGACAGCTAGCTCAGAGCCTGGAGCCTGCTTCGGATTCTGTGTCTCCCTCTCTCTCTGACCCTCCCCTGCTCGCACTCTCTCTCTGTCTCTCAAAAATAAATAAAAGACATTAAAAATTAAAAAAAAAACTCTCAGGAGATACAATAGTTAACTAATCACCTCTATTTAAGGAATAATGAAAATGCCTTCTACACAAAATAGTATAAAGTAAAAAAAATTTAATATTCAGATTTTACCTAAATAATAGCTGTAGGAATAGAATCTTGTATGGATAAAAATAACTCTTAGGATGGGGTGCCTGGGTGGCTCAGTTGGTTAGGTGTCTGACTTCAGCTCAGATCATGATCTCACAGTTCATGAGTTTGAGCCTTGCATCAGGCTCTGTGCTGACAGCTCAGAGCATGGAGCCTGCTTCAGATTCTGTGTCTCTCTTTCTTTCTGCCCCTCCTCTGCTCACACTCTGTCTCTCCCTCTCTTTCAAAAATAAATCAACATTAAAAACAATTAAAAAAAAAAAAAGAAAATGTCTTTTAAATTGTTGCCTCATCCCAATAAACCAGTAATTTTCAAATTAGGCATTGCAGATGACTTAGAATCTTCCGGATTAGTTGTTTGAAATTCAGATTTCTAGGTCCAGGCTGTGTCATTTGAAGCAGAACTTCCATCACAGGGATGGAGGATCTCCAGAGATTCTTAGGGCAAATAAGATCTGAGAACCATTGAGAGCACTCTGGTGAATTCAACAGCTCAGCTCATCATTTCCATGCCTTATCTTCAGGAAATAGTGCTCTCTTGCTTGTTTTTATTGAAGTAGACAAAGGATCCATTTGGGAATTAAAGTAGAAGTGTTTGTTCCACTTAAGTAAAAAGCTAGTTTTATTATAGCTTAGCTTGATTTTCAAAAATAGACATAGATTCATCAAATATGATAACTGTTTTTATCACTCATGCCTAAAATTTTTATGAGACCCCGGTAATAGAAGTTATTTGTGTAATATTCCCAAACTCTTAGATTTACAATTTCTTTTTTATTATGCTTTTTAAGCATCCCCCAGCCCTCCACCAAGGGAGGAGTTCTACACACACACACACACACGCGCACACACACACACACACACACACACACACACATATTGACAGAGATAAAGATATAAAACTCTTCTACATATATAATTAGGAATATGGGTGATATAGAATTGTCACACATTATGCATACCACAATACCAAAGACCTCTTTGTCTGTTTTTCAATCTCTATTCATATCTTTGGGAGGTACTGACATAAAATAAAGGTCATGTATTTATATAGTAGCTACATATTTTTGGTTAAATATGAATAATATATAAAACATTACTTCTGAAAATTACATTTTCTCGTTACTTTAGAGGCCTCTGGTAAATAAACAGACCCTTAAGAACCCGAGACTAGGGAAGATTTTTGTCAGAAAATGCTCTAAAAGTGTTATCTACTTGAAAAATTAAATATTAATAAAAATGCAATTGTGGGAATTAAAACATGTTCTAAAGTTGATACTAAATCAACACCAGTACTAAATTTGAGAAACGTAAACAAACATGAATTTATGTTGACCCATTAATGTATCATTACTTTCTTGTATTACTATTTAAATCCTTCACTTGTTTTCAATTAAACCTCCTCAACTTATATTTACATTGAAAGCTTTTATACTAAATAATATGTTATTAAATTGTTAATCTTGCAAACCAAATGGGCCCAACCACCCTCTCATTCCCAAATAGTGTAATGAGGCTGATGTTATGCTCACTTAAATAGGGGATTTCACATAAGACCCATTATTTAGATCATGCTTCTTCCAGTACTTTTTTCAGGGTACTTGTCACTATTTTCTCTTTTCCATTCCTGCACCTAAGATAACATATTGGAGATATTGTTAAAAGCAGAAAATTGGCCTTTGCTTCACCCTTAGAGAGATAATTTAGGAACCTGCTGTGGTGTTACCCATTATTTGCACTCGACCTGCTGGTAGGAAGTAGGCCAGTGGCCGGAGTCTCCACATAAGTTGGGTTGTGAGAGTTCTATACAATTCACATCCTGACAGTAACAGTGTGGGATGTGAAAACAATGAAGTGATCCTCATCATGTTTCCCTGATGACATAGAAACTGAGCAGCAGAAGGCCTTTTCTGCACCCAAAGCTCAGGAAATATTTTCTCTGAGATATTGTTTAATGATTCTGAGATTCTATCTATCATCTCTCTCTCTCTCTCTCTCTCTCTCTCTCTCTCTAATCTATCATCTATCTACCTATCTAATTTACATAGCTGTGTAAAAATTTATGTCCATAAAACATATTCAAAGTCATGGACTGTCATATCATATACCTGTGTCCTTTCAGATGGCATATAATTTATATAAATAAACAAATCATACAGTTCCATCTATCTCATTCATTCCCATGACAATCCCCTTGGGCAGCTGGAGGAATGTAAGGGTATATTTTCTATGGCTGGCTCTGAGTTAACTGTCAAAATTCAAGTAGCCTTAGCCCTTTATTCCTAAGGACTTACTAAAATTGTTAACAAGAAAATTTCACTCTAGATGCTTGCAATTTTCCAAGTTAAGGATGATAAATGGTAAAGAGAAATAGACTTTGTGTCTCCCACCGGGTTATAATTGGGTTTATGTTGATGGTAACAAAAATCTTTATAAATCACATATTGTAATAAGCATGTATTTAAAAATCAACAATCTTACAGATTTCAGAGTAATAAAAGAGCCACTCTTAACTTGGATGCCAGAAAAGTAATGACAGGATGAAAAAATAAAATATATTTTAATCAAACACATCAATATTTAAACTAAATCAATGTATAGTTATCAGTATTTATTTTTTTAATAACTCATAACTGACTTGGGTGGTCCAAAGTCTTTCTGTGTCATGAATGTATAATAGAAATATATATACATATTTTTTTATCAACAGATCTATAGTTGTTTTCTTATAGTTCATGTAAACAAGATCACATTAGTCATTGAGCAGTAGACATTTTGGCTGATGCATTTAATACGTTAATATTACTTACATTATTTTTTGTTTATTTGAGGAAAATAATAACTTCTCCTGGGATGAAGTCTAGGATTTACCATATCACATACATTAAATTAACTATATTAAAGTTACAACTATATGTTGTATATAGTAATTATTATGCAAATGACGTATTATTTACTTGTATCCAAATCAAAATACTTACAGCTGTCAGCAGTCAATATGAACATGTTTGGTAGGTATTTTATTAAAACAGAATTACTTTAAAATGTTGTTTTCTTTACTTTTAAGAAATTTCTGAGATCAATTATTAATATCCTATTTTCTACATTTGAACTGATTTACCTTACACAGAGTTGTCTTACTCTCTTATTGAACGTGAAAGAAGCAGCAAATACCTCTTTAATTTCCTATAAATTAAGTATTTCTTTTCATCCTAGTGTTCTATATGGAGTGCTTTATTTCATTTAAGTTGTTCTCATTTTCATTCAAAATGATTATACAGAAGAAAAAGACCACGTGGGAGAAGCATGAATATTTTGCCTAATGTGATTTAACCACATCACTTAATTGATTTGATCTCATCATGTATTATTTAGATCAACTTGTTAGATGGTTTTGTCATTTAAAATTCAAGTAAGGGAAGCCATCAGCATTTTTCTGTGGATTATTTTAACAGACGGAAATTTTTTGCAGATATCCTTGTTTACTGTGGATGGTAGTTTTATAAGCATATGGAAAAGATTTTGCAAAGAAAATATTTTGCCTTTATAGAACTACAGGTACAGCTCTTTTAACATGTTAGGTATTATTTCCATTTCCATATTTGTTTTGGATGGTTTTCTGAGTTATCTATAGGATATTTTAAGTCAAACCCGGGTAGCAAAGGCAAATTGCCTTTCAAGAAGAAGAGTGAAAAGAGAGACCGGAAGTCATTAAATAAGATGAAGTCTCTCAGTTCTCTCACCTAGCGGCTGCATGATCTTGGACAAATTTTTAACTTAAAAAAATTTTTTTAACATTTATTCATTTTTGAGAGACAGAGACAGAGTGCTCTCTACTGATGTGAATAGAGCTTAGGAATGGAATTATATAGCTTAAATAAATGCCATTAAACTATTTTTTAAAATGTTTTATTACTTATTTTTGAGAGTGAGAGACAGAACATAAGCAGGGGAGGAGTAGAGAGAGAGGGAGACACAGAATCTGAAGCAGACTCCAGGCTCTGAGCTGTCAGCCCAGAGCCTGACGTGGGGCTCAAACCCAAGAACCAAGAGATCATGACCTGAGCCGAAATCAGAGGCTTTACTGATTAAGTCACCCAGGTAGGTGCCCCACAAGTTTTTAACTTTTAAAAACTTAACTTTTGACAACTTTTCTTAATAATATGCCTTTCTACTTTAATTCTAAAATTAAAATTAATACCATATGGTCATTATAAAAGTAAGAAGGGAATATATATGGAAATCACTCTGCATAGTAGTTGATACATGGCAATTTACTAGTCAATTTCATTGTCACCATCATCATATCATATTGACAGAAAGTTCTGATGTCTCAGAGAACCAAGTATTTTTTAAGAATAAAAGAGCAAACTGCTTATGTGGGGAATAAGCTTAGGAATTCCCTGGGCTACACTGATGGGTTTACAAGCCATAAAGAATTAGAAAGCCGTAGGTTGTACACACCCAAGTTTGGGTAAACAAGATTAGGTAAAAGGGGCAAAGGCTCCCAGTATAGGACAAAGGTACAGGAGTAGGAAATCTCAGGATGAAAACATAGACGATGAGGTAAACAATATTAGGTATTCAGGGCTGAAATAACCCCTAAGTTGGTACAGCTTTCTAAAGCTGCTTTACAAGAAGGAAGGGCCAAAATTGGTAAACAAGAAAACAAAACTTTAGACTGCCCCAGGGTGAAGGTACCCAGAGTAGAGCTAAGTAGCAAAACAATGGTGCCTTGAAGACCCTGAGGTGGCATGCTCTTTCTGCTCCACTAGACCAGTTAAGGTAAACAGGGGTGGAGCCTTGTGTTTGCGGTAAACAACCTTCCACCCAGCACCAGGACCTGGTGTTGTACTGACCCAAACCCTTAACCAGGCATGTCTTTCAAAATCCCCTTTCTCTCACCCCCATGAGTTACTGTTCTCCCTTTCATTCTCTCTTTGTGCACACTCATCACGCTTGTAAGCCTTCTGATCCTAATAAAAAGGCAGCCAGGATCCTTTCTTGGGACTCTTTTCTCCTCCTGGACATTATTAGCCTCTCTCCCATTTTAATCTTGCATCCATTCTCTTGATGGACAAAAGAGAACTTCAGACCCAGTCCATGACATGCTTACACATGCATGATACAAATGCATGTGCCATTCTTTTTTTTTTTTTTTAACCTCTAACAGATTTAGAGAAGGAAATGGATGGAAATGGGTACTTAACAGTGTCACATATGCATAGGTACACACACAAAACCCAAACAAATTGTGATTAAATTTTAAGAAATTATCTTCTGTAATTTTTAAGTAATGAGAAATTGTAGCTCATGAAATTCATCTGAATAAAGTTGTTTTTGTTTTTGTTTTTTCAAAATAATTGCTTATCAGGCATGAACAAATATAGTTACTTATGGGGATTCTTTTTCATTTACATATAGAATATATGTGTGTGTATTTACTATTAATGTTGAAAGATTATCATTTCAGTTTGCAACATTATGTCACATTTGCAGTTTAATTGCTTCATATGAGAAATATTCTTACAAAAAGAGCATTGACTTCTAAATAAATAGCTTTTCTGTTTATAACTGTATTCTGTCTCTTCCTTTCAAGGATGTAATTCGAAATGACAATGCAGTAAAAAGGGCTTGACACATAGCATGTAAAATTTCAAGGGAATTAATTTCTTATTCATGCAAAATGTGAAAATCTTCTCTTTTCTCATGATTCAAAAATATCTCTCACCTGTTATACTTTCAGACTATAGTTCAGAAATGCATGTAATACAAGAAGAAAATAATTTTTCACAGTGACCTGCTCAGTATATTTCTTTTGCCTTCTTGCTTCTCTGTTTAGGAATGGTGACAATTCAACATATGTCATATGACTTTTTTTGCAAGTGTTCTAAAAAGTATGTTTTTAGAGTGGCAGATAAAAGAAAAGAATAACCTTTCATTTTAATATTAGGTTAAACTAGAAGGAATTTGAACTTCTGAGCAAAAAAAAACATCTCTAGTTAATTTTGCTGATCTCAAGAAAGCTATTTAGCCTCCCTACACCTCAGTTTTTTTTTTAATAGTGAATGTGGGAAATACAGAACTCAGATAAATTCCTGATGTGGCATATGAATATTTTAAAAGTTCCAGTGCACTTATCCCCCACATTCCTTCCTAGGGATCCTCATTTAGTTACCCTCAGACCTACATATTCAATCTTGAATAAATCCCCAAAAACCTACTGCTCTATCCTGGTTCTCTTTTCACTGAGTAAGTTCTAGAAGTGACTGTCCTCTTTCACCAGGACCTGAGCACACTGTCTTGGATTCCTAAGTATAATCTAGTCTCTTATGCATGGAGATAATTTTATTCCCTGTACCCCAGCCTATTTATCTGGATCCCTGCCCAAATTTTACAAATCACCCTTCATCCATACCTGCAGAATTTGTATCCTTTCACTGGCTGGATTTTATATCTCTCATCTGAAAAGCCTCATTATCATCCTTATGAATATCAGTATTAATGCTACTTAGGACTATCTCTGCTATTTCCTATCCCTTAGATGGAGCATATTTTATATGTACAAAACACAAAACAGGAAGGACCCATGTTCACAGTGATGCCGTTTATATAAAAATAGAGTAGCCTCCCAGCTCTCCCCCTTACTTAGCTACCAGAGTTTGTTACATGTAAGAAGTAAAAAGTAAAGAAATATGAGTAAAAATAATCAGTACTTTTCAAGTTGGGAATATATTCTTTATTAATGTCAAATTTAGAGAATCAAATGCTCTATTTCTTTCTTCTTCTTTAATATTTATTTGTGTTTTTTCTGGTTCCCTTAATAGCAAAGTATGGAAAAGTGTTACCATAAGGCTCTCTGTGTTATTAATCATAGCTTATTATATACCAGTCATTTGTCACATACATTTTATTTGCTTAAGTATGATGACTTCTAATTGCCACTCATAACATTTGCCATTGGACCTTCTGATCACTAAGTGAAATATTTCCATAAGAAAATACGTTAATGATTTTAGGAGAAAATGATAAAATAGTAAAATATGAAAATCTATTCAACTAAGGGAATAAAATACCCATTTAGTTAAATATTCTTGGGGCTTTATACTGTGGTAGATGAACTCAAACTCTCCTATTGGGATTGAAAGAGGAAAATCATTTTGTTTTGGTTTTATAAACTGTTCACACAAATGAGTATCTAGGGATTTAATCTAGTTCCTTGTGTTTCCAGCGATAGAGACTTTCAGTTTCTGTATTCGAAGCCCTAGGAACACTGGACTAATCCTTGAAAATGTACCAGAAATCGAACAGGTACTGATTGGTGCTAAATGTAATACTGCAAAAGAAAACTAGATATAACACAAGTGAGAAGTATTCATTTTCAATAAGAAGCAGAGAGTTACAGAGAAAATACAGGTGTGAAACATTCTATTATCATAGGAACTGTAGCAATTTTCACCTATTGCAAAACTAAAATAAGACTAAAGTAATGTAAATAGCAACACTGTAATATCATCTGATACTTATACAGAAGCATATGGAAATGATTCAACACATATATAGCTAAAAAGGCAGAGAATTTTTAGGCCAATTGCATGGTAGAGCAAATAATATGGTGTCATTTTTGTCATAAATGGGAGTCCGAATTAAAATGGAATATTCATATTTATATTACTTTTTCAAGTAAAAAATTAGAGGATTCCAACCTACTGTGAATATTTTACTTTAATAGGAATCAACAACACAAGACTATTGGTCAATTACTGACTTGCATTATTTTATATTAAAGTCACACTGAGCATGATTCTAATGGAATATGAAACTCTTAAGTCATTTAGTTTTTATCTATTGGCTTTTACTTCCTAAAGACCAAAAGTGTCTGAAAAAATATTACAATTTCTGCATCATTCAATGAAATGTGAGAATATTTTTTAAGGTGCCCTAATTTAAATGCAATAGGAAAGAACATACTTTTGGGGAATCGAGGTGGATTGTCATTGACATCAGTGAGGGTGATGTTGACTATGGTCGTTCCTGCTAACCCTCCCAGTTGTCCACCCATATCCTTGGCTTGGATGAGGACTTGGTATTCTTCTTTGACTTCCCTGTCCATGTTTGGCAAAGCTGTTCTAATCACACCTTAAGGGAAAAAAATAAGAAGAGATAAGTGTTACAAACACTGTGTTTTCTGAGATAAGATAGTCTGCAACAAGAAAATTATTTTATCTAGGTTCAGTGGAAAAGACATGCTAAAAAAACCTACCTATCTTTGAAAAAGTGACACATTCGAAATGTTCAATGGTTAGAATATAATTAAATATATTATGGTAACAGCCCTATACACTTGCAGCGTTGTGGGATATGGTTAAAGAACAATGTATCAGCTCTAACATATGGTCATCATTCATTAAGTCAACTGGACAGGCATAATTTACTTAGAAGGATTCTATCTTTAAAAGAGAATAAAACTGGTAAACAATATAGACGAAATATATATATTAAAAAATAAGTGATTACTGAATGTGAGGTTTCTAAAGAAAGTTAATTCTCCATTCTTCTCTTTAATTTTAAAAGCAAATTTATTACTTTACTTTTTAAATACATAAACTATCCCCTTCCAAGTATTTTTCATCTCTCAGGATTCCTCTTAATTATTTTAGCCACAGATTTTTCACTTAGATCTCATTAAACTTTGCCACTGCAGGGACCTTCTCTCCCTTGTCACCAAGTTATTCCAGTGTCTGCCATTTAGAAGGAGCTCAGTAAAAATGTGTCAAACACTGACTAGTCGAATGACTGGCTGAATGAATGAATAAATGAATATATAATAATTACGTTTACAATTGTGAATCATGCATTATATGTGCATATTTACATATCCTACTCATTTTCTGCCCTTGTGTCCAAGTATAAAACTAATTTATATTTATATTTATTCATAGTGAAATAACTAAAACCTTCTGGATTTGTTGCAAGTAAAATTTGAACAAATTTTATACCAAATTCCAACCTATAGCCAATGATTTTAGGGAGAGATTACAGAGCATTTGTCTTAAATCTGTATGTCTTTGATAGGGCTGTTTCTTAAAGTAGCCTGTATGAATAACCAAGATAATATCAAGCACTGACACGAAGTATAGCATCCAAATCAGAAACTGAATATACATCCACATTTTATCTGTACTTTCCACAACTGACTTACAAAATGTTGTTCTGTTGCTAATTTAGACTAAACTACAGCTAGGATTTCTTCTGACCCTTGGCAGGAAATGGTTGTAAAATAAACAAGTTCCATCTTTTTGTTATTTCTGTGTATTCATGCACAGTACTGACTATTATTTCAATCTGTTTTTCCCCTCTTTAGCTCAGATTCTTGATGTTTTATTTCCAAGCCTCTTAACTAAGATTTTCATCTCTGCCATCTCAGGGGCCTGTCCCATGTGCCTTAAGTTACATGACTTCTGTCTGCCTTATAATATTTATATTTTCAAGATAAATACCTAGGTTTAATTCATATGCATGCTGTATTGTCCTGCTTTTGATCAGATCTTTCTTTAGTCAGTTCATTTACAATATGAAAATTATATCTATATATGCAATTATGTATATTTATATATAATTTTACTTTACTCAATTCATTTCTAATATGAAAATGTCTAAAATGTAATGTATAAATACAAATTTTATACTTTCTATTACATATATATTATACATACATACATTAAGATGTTATGAAAAGGAGAGCAAATAGGTATTTCCCTACGAATTTAAGACTAGGTTGGTTGGTTTGTCTTCTGGCAATTTGTTACAGTTATCATCCAGACCTCAGATTGCCCTGCCTCCTGCTCCATCCTGTGTCGGATAGGCGACCTTTCTGTTGCTTAGCCATCCTTTACCTTAATGCTGCTCACCTGGAAGACATCTGCTAGAATTTAGAGAGAGGAAAGGGTTGCATATGCAGTTCCAAAGAAAAATCACTGATGACTATGGTCCCCACCACCACTTCCTCTTAAGAATCACTGTCTCAGAGAAATAAAATATAGCATTTGTAGATTTTTTTCAGAGTCAGTCTAAGAAACCAGGAAGATGATAAGCTTCAAATGTGAGAAGAGAGTCTTAAAACATTGTGGTCTATTGAGAAAGCCTGGTGAAAAATAGTGTCCTTCCCAAGGAGTTACTCTTTCTATGGACTACCCATTATTTACCCAATGCCTAATACTTAAAGCCAAACAGACAAGAATGTATTGAGCAAGGAGGAACTTTGCCAAAGACAGAGGTTAAGTGCTTCTATAGTAGAATGTAACCACCAAATGGAAATGCTGCATTCTTTTATTTCAGGTCTTAAGTTTAAGTTCATGTGTTCATCTCTATTTTTTAGTGTTTGTAGATAAAGTTACAGCCTTGTATGATAATAACTTAAGCCTAAAAAATCCATTTTGCAGGATAGTATAAACATTCACAGTAGTAATAGCACAAAATTTAATTAATTAGCTATAATTCTGAAGCAAATCCTATTTATTAGAAAAAAAAAGTGGATAGGCAAGTATACACTGAGTTTTGGTATGACTTAAATGTCTTGTACCCAATGAGCTTCCCAGCATACCTAATTGAGATAAATTAAATGCAAGGAGAAAAATAGTGGGATTTTATTTCTGCTAATATGAATATAAATATACGTTTGAAAGAGATATAAACTTAAAATAATGCCAAAAGACACTAGTCTGCCATGACCCTCATGTTGTAAGCCCCTAAATCTTGATGGATCTCAGCTTATTTTGCAAAAAAATGGGTTAAATATTTTGACAGCATTTTGAGATGAAATAATGCAATACTCTATATGAAGAATCATAAAATATTACATGTGAAATCCAGTTTATGGCTTTACATGATGAGTTTTATCGTGGATTGAGGATTGCAGTGCAGGACTGAGACATGGGACACCTGATTCAGTCATCCTTTGTGCTGAAAAGTAGGTTTCATTCAGTCACTGTTATCAAGCTTAACAGGATAATGATGAACACTCTTTCATTTGCCCCTCTAGGTAACTTTGTATACTTTCCTAAACTTCTCTCTGCTCTCCAGCTTTGGGTTGTAATAGGCCAACTGGCAAGAGATTGAATGGTATAAGGAGAACGAGGTTGGGCTTTTCTTTGGATACTCCCACAACCCACATTATCTCCTGCTATGTCCTTTAAGCACACAGCTACATGTGTCCCCAAAGCCTGACCACTCCTTCATCTCTAGTGTGGTGACCACAGCCACCTGTTATCCTTTCTCCAAATTCTGCCCCATCCCTACTGGTGTCCCTTCAGTCTTCTTGCACTTTATAAAAGAGTCTTTTTATTAAGCTAATCTCAAATCACCCAACTGGGCGTCCTTTGCTTCCATCTGGAATGATACTTGAGACAGTCTCTGTACAAGTTTCTTTCATGGAATGTACTTTTAATGGGTCTATGTTTATGTGATGCTGAGGAGACCATAAAGAAGTACTTACATAATTAAATTAATTTCAGATGGTGATTCCTGTTATGAGGAAAATGAAATCAAGTGTCTTTGAAAGTGATGTAGGAAAAGTTCTCTCTGAGAAAAGGCTTTAGAGTTGCAAACTCAGAGAAATGGAGGAAGCAGACCTGGAAAGGACACAAGAAGGAGCATCCTAGAGAAGGAAGCAGGAAAGTACTTTGTAGAAGCAGGCATGGTCCCTCCAAGTATACATAAGAGTCTATGTGGCTGCAATAATGCTGTTATGGAGGAAGGATGAGGTAAAATAAAACCACAGAGGGGAAAACAAGAAGTAACATGGTGGCCTCAAAGACAAATAAACCCTCTAGAAAGCATCTTGAAGATCAATATGGAGATCAACCTATAAAGCTTCTGTACAGTAAAAGATACTATCAACAAAAGGAAAGGGCAATCTATGGAATGAGAGAAAATATTTGCAAATCACCTATCTGATAATGGGTTAATATCCAAAATATAAAAGAATTCATACAACTCAGTAACAAAAAATAAACAAGCTGATGTGAAAATGGGCAGAGGAACTCAACAGTTTCTGAAGAAGTTAGATAAATGTCCACAAGGACATACAAATGCGCTCAGCATCAATAATCATTAGAGAAATGAAAATCAAAGAATTATCTCCTCACATTTGTTAGAATGACTGTCCTCAAAAAGATAAGAGGTAACTAGTGTTGGCAGGGTGTGGGGGAAAGGGAACACTGGGGATGTAAATTAGTGCAGCTACTGTGGAAAACTGTGTGGAGGTTTCTCAAACAATTAAAAATAGCACTACCATATTTCCCAATGATACCACCTTTGTGGATATGTCCGGAGAAAATGAAAACAGGATCTCAAAGAGGTATTGGTGCCTTCATGGTCAATGTAATATTATTTTCAAAAAGCCAAGACAACAACCTAAACATCCATTAACGGATGATTGGATAAAGATATATCATTCACACGCACACATACATGTGCGCACAAACACACACACACACACACACACACACAGCAATATTATTGAGTCAGGAAGAGTGAAGGCATAGATGAACATTGAGAGCATTAGGCTAAGTGAAATAAGATAGGCCGGGAAAGAGAAATGTTCTATGATATTATTTATAGGTAGGAAGTAAAACAGCTGAACTCATCTAAACAAAGTAAAATGGTGGGGCTGTGCAGTGGGGGAAATGGGAGATGTTTGACAAAGGCACAAATTTCCAGTTATGAGATGGACACCCTCTGGGGGTCTCATGTACAGCCTGGTGACTATAGTTAATATTACTATATTATATACTTGAAAGTTGCAAGGAGAGTAGCTCTTAAATGTTCCCACTGCAGAAAAGAAATGGTAACTATGGGACATGATGGAGGTGTTAGCCAACACTATGAAAGTGATCATTTGACAATATTTAAGTGTATCAAATCAACACACTGTATCTTAAATTTATACAAAGTTGTACACCAGCTATATCCCAATAAAGCTGGAAAAATGTTAATTATTATTTTGAGATCATAGAGAGAGAAAGAGGAACAATGGAGAAATGGCTTAATTTTACACTTACTGAGGATTAGAGTCCAAAAAAGTCCTGGGTCATTTATTCTGTCTTAAAAGAAAGTCATGGTGGTGAAGTCAGAGCATTAACCATACACTTCTGCCCCTATACTCTGAATTTCAAGTCACTCAGAGTGAAAACTTCAGGTAATCTCCACCTTTCCACTTAACTCTCGATCCTCTCTTTCACAACTCTCTTCTTTGGTCACTAGAGCTTTGCACACTATCTTTCGCCTGCGGGGAATGTTCTTCCTGTGGTTTACTCATGAACACCTCCTCTACTTCCTTCATATCTTTTCTCAAAGCCATCTTCATAGGACTTCGTTGGCCATTCTATCTAAAATTCTACTGATTTAGTTTCCTATTGCTTCTGTAATACTTGCCACAGATTAAGTGCCCTAAAAACAGTGCAAACTTATTATCCTACAATGAGGGAGGATCAAAGTCTACCATGGGTCTTGGTGATCAAAATCAAGGGTGTAGGCACAATGCATTTCTTTCTGAAGGCTTTTTGTCTTTTGAAAGATGTCTTACTTCTCTGCTTCCTGGCTTTCTTTCTCCACATGTAAAGCATCTTTAAATCTTTCTTGGACTTTAATGTTCCCACCTCCCTTTTATACTTTTCAGAACACGTGTAATTAAATTGGCTCTACATAGATAATACAGGATAATCTCACCACCTTATCTACAGGTGAGTAACCAGCCTTAATTCTATCTGTAACTTTAATTCCTCTTCATTATGTAACATAACATAATCACAGGTGTCAGGGATTAGGGAATCGATATACTTGGCAGTTCACTATTCTGCATTCTACACATAACTTTCCCCAGGATCTCCTATGTTCTTTCTCCACTTTATCAATTTCTCCTTAGGCTTTACTGCTATTCAAAACGTGATAGTATATTTTTTTCACTTACTGTGTTTATTTTGCATTTTTCCAAATAAAATGTATATTCCTGAAGGTGGGAATTTTGTCTTTATTTTTTTATTCCCTATAGGATGCCTAGGTCTAAATCAATGTGAAGCACATAGTGGGCACAAAAAACGTTAATAAAATACATAAATTAACATATGTTAATAAACTTAGGTGACACATGGAAAATTAACATACATCTTTCAATGTCCTTGGTCATTATTGATGGTTGAGCATGAGAATACTCATGATGTAATTCTGAATGAGATGGTGTAGTTAGTATAGATCTATGTTTATCATAGCTGGTGTGCTATGGAAAAAAATCTGATTAAATGTTATTTTTGCACCTGAAAATGATAACCCTTTGGAGATCACAGACTCTAGGGTCAGCCATGTCCTGATTACCCCTTTAACATATGAATTTGGAGGAAGTATTAGCAAATATATTTTAATGCTCAAGTCTTTTAGGAATTGCTAATAGATGTAGAATAGAAGAAAATAATTATAGTTAAAAATGCGAACCTTAACTTTAGCAGTGACAAAGTAAAATTTCTTTTTTCAATTCCACAGCTAAATTGTATTTAAAAACTGTTGTACCAGATTTGCTTTTGCAGCAGTTTATATGAAAAGTTACTGAATTTCTTTTCATTACAGTCTTAAATTAGCCTAAAATGTGACATGGGGTTTCTAAAAGCTATTGCAATCTTTAAAAATATTAACAAAAATGTATCCATCACTACACAGATAAGGTTTATAATTAAAAAAAATGTTGCCAATAATTGAATAATGTATTTTGAGCTCAACAAGAGTCATCAGGTAAGTTTCCATTGGAGGAAAATTTAGAAACCATATTCCCATCAATAGCACACCTCCTTAACTGTTGTTTAGGAATCAGACGTCACTTCCATGGCTTCTTGTCTTTGGGAAGTTGGCTTCCAGTCTATACCAGTGCCTAGCAGCCATACTATGGATTGGAGAATTTTATCCTAAAAAATCCAAATGCAATTGTCTGAGGACCTAATGACCTTGTCCCAGTAGGTGGGGATCCATTTGAGGATATACTTGATTCATCTTGGTCTCCAAATAGCAAAACACCTGTGAAGCCATTGGCTTATATAAAAACATGCATGACATGAATAAATAGTCAACTCCAGCATCAGCAGCTCATTGCTCATCATCTACTTTAACACTTCCAGTAGGAAGGACACTTCCTGTGTCCTCTCAAGCAGCACAGAACACAGCCAGTTTCTCTCCTACATAAAAGCTCTACAACTTCCTAAAGGCATGTATCACATGTCCCTGGAGTATTTTTCTTTCAAGGCCAAACATTCTTAGTTCTACTTGCTGATGTGTGCAATCCATGATTTCTAAAATAAGGCAAGTGAAGTTCATATAGAGCTCTTGGGAAGTGATGTGATGCAGAATACAGGGGGACCATTCACTGGGGTGCATTTGTAGATGTATAGTCTTACTACTCATATGAAAAATATTACAGAATAGGTAATATGTGACATATTTGCTTAATAGTTGTCTATTTCCATGAAACATTTTTCTCCCTTTTATTTATCACCACCTATTGCTTTCCTTGCTCCCTAGGTCTACAATCAAACTTCATCTTAATGCAAAAAAGTATTAAAGGCATGATGACTTTGTGTAGGTAAACACTGCTATTTAGCCCTTGAAGAAAGAAGAGACTCCATCTTTTTTCCATCAGGCACCCCAGTGCCTGAATTCAGTGTCTGAATCCTTAAAGACATTACTCTGAATAAATATCAAAGGCATTTCAAACCATGAAACGTTGTAAATATTTATATACTAGTATCAAGAACTAGCTCAAAATATAGTCTAACCCATGCTCTGATAATACTATGGGGCTTTAAAACACCAACATGTTTTTAAAGACCTGAAAGAATAAACATCAGTCAGAATATGTGAGGAAGTTTCACTTAGGACATGTAGGCTCGCAGAGTACAATTATTGAATAAAAGGTAATAGGCACAAAGAGTAAAAATTTCAAGAAAGTGTCAATTCTCTCAGCAACACTTATCAGATTTCCCTAAACAGAATCTAGGACACAATTACAGAGCATGAAATATCAGAATGATGAATAAAAGGGAAAAATATAGCTCATGTGTTCAACTCTAAGACTCACTCAATTGCTTTCATATGGATTCTATAAATGCACATATAAATGTATAAAATAAAAGCTTATAAATATACATTGTTTCTGGCAATGCCCATAAATGATGATACTGATGGAAAAGTTCTGGAAATGGATGGTAGTGATGGTTGCACAGCAATGCTGATATTCTTAATGCCATTCAGCTGCCCTTAAAATGGTTAACATGGTAAATTTTATGTAATGTACATTTTATCACAACAAAAAATTTAAGTTTATAGGTTTGAAAAAGTATTGCAGTGAAATAAATAATTATGCTTTCTAAATTAGGGCTCAGATTATTTGGAAAAATACAACATATCATCACCACATGATACAAAAAAATAGCAATAATTAGTTACCCAACTCAGATTAATTTTTGAAATCATTTAGGGAACAATGTAAAAACTTTAAAAGAATTTTAAATGCAAATTAAGACATGAGGTTGCTTATAGTTATGTTTATCTTCCTAAGTAATTCTATTATCAATGCTATAGAAATGCTTAGCATTCTAAATACATGCCCTTGATAAAATATTATAAAGTTTATGTTTAATGTTTTACAGATTATAGATATTTTTCTAATGTATAAAAATGTACACAATATACATACTAATATGACAAACACTTTAATGTTTCATAAATAATAAACACAATGAATATCAATGTTATTTAATATTTTATTGATTTCTCTACATTTGAATTTTTTAATATTTAATAATCATTTGAGGTATATGAATATATGTACATTTTAATTCATAGTGAATATTTTCATAGGTAAGCCAAATGCAAAATTAACCTATATAATTTTATTTTTTAATATTTATTTATTATTTTTTAGAAACTGACAGACTGTGAGCAGAGAGAGACCCAGAATCTGAAGCAGGCTCCAGGTTCTGAGCTGTCAGCATAGAGCCTGATGTGGGACTCAAATTCATGAACCATGAGATCATGACCTCAGCCAAAGTCAGACGCTCAACTGACTGAGCCAACTAGGTGTTACCAAATTAGCCAATTTTAAAGAGAACTATTATTTCTGAGCTTAATTCATAGTCTGCATCAATTTATATTGCTTATAAATAAGCTTGCTATATTCACTTGGGTAGAGATGCTTTGGAGTGTTTGTCAAAAAGCAATATCACTAAGGAAATATTTTTTAATTTTTTCTTATTCCAAATGAATAATAAATAGTTACATTTATCTCTTCATAAATAAGTTCTGATGAGACTCTTCCTTTAGAAAATTATTTTAAAGTGTATTCTATACTCAAATGTGGAAAATTTTAGATAATATTAGTTTTTCATGCCTTTTATTTAATAACAGCAAAAGGAATCATAAAAGGAAGCTATATGGCTGTAACAAATGGAGACTATTTCTGAGAAACTGCAATTATCCTTGATTTTTGATTTACTCTTATGTACCACAAGGTGATAAATTTGACAAAACGTCTTCTTAATGGCCTCTGTGCATAAAGAACTAGTTATCATTCTATTAATGAAGTGCTTCCTCATCTACTCTTTTCCTGTCTAGTGGTCCGGGGCATTGTTAGTATCAAGACTTCTGTCTCCAGTGAAAATCAATGCTTCAAAAAATCTATTTCATTGTTTACGCCAGAATTCCTTCACCTTTAGTTCTAAATAATAAGCATTCCATAAAATATAAATACATAGTTATTAAAGACATATTATGAATATACACACCTCCTATAAGGAAATACTTTCTGAAGGCTTTAGAATTCATCTAAAAAGTTGATATTGAACAAATAAAGCCAATGAGACTGAGTGTGTTTGACTTATATAATTATTGTCTGTCTAGTATTAATTAATTTGACTACAATAATTCTATTTTTAATCCATGCCCTATGCTTAAATTCATCTTTATATGATTACCTTACTTTTTAGTTAGATATTGACTGCATCTATAGTTATTTCACCAATATTAGTTTATCTCTCTTTTGCTGCACTTATTCTGAGTACATAAAATTACCTGCCTATCTGTAGAGATAATCACTACAACTCATTAAGTGTATTCTAATACCGAAGCTCCACCCACCAATCTCAATAAACCTCCTTTTCTTTTTTGTCCATCTCCTCTGACTCTGAGCTGAAGAGATCTAAGACACATACATTGCCTACACTAGTTTCTAGTTAGATTATCCATTATGTAAATTTGGAAAATATGGGTACTCATCGAAGAAGAAATAACCCATGATGTTTTCATCTGATGAAAGGATTTATAATATTTTAGATAATTTTCCATCTGTATGTGTCTAATATTGAGGCTGTTGTCTAAACCTTCTTCACCTTTCTGAAATTTTGTCCCATCATTAACTTCAATGAACAACTTCCCCAAGTTCTTTCCTCAATAATGTTTCCCTGTTTTCCTACAAATATATATGATTTCCCAGTTTAAATTTTTTTTAACACTGACACTGCCAAATATCTTATCTTCATTGCCATCCTTCTAGAAAATAACTTACATTGTTGGTGCAATTTTTCCATCATGCATACACTCCTAACATTTGACATCTCTGGCTTGTGGTCTCTGACCCTTTTTCCAAACTAAAAGTGTTTTTATGTTTTAAACGTTTTCTAGATTCTCTTCAGCACTGATGTTCCCTTCCCAAAAGATTGAAGCTGTCCTATTACAAATTACTCTTTTTGGGGGGCTTACAAAAGGGAGCAAACGCCTACCTTATTCCTATAACTTTTTGCTGATTTCTATCCCTCTGTGGGATTAACGAGGAGAGGAACAGATGAGAGAAAAGCAGGTTCAGCTGCAGAAAGTTTTTGCAGGTTCTGTTTCCACTTAATTGACTTTATGTTTCTAGGTTACACTAAAACATGGCTAATTATTAAGTAACCTATATTTATTTGGCATTCCAGAGTTTAGCACACACTTATCGGGAAGTGTTAATTTTGAAATGTTTAGTCTCTTTGCATATAGAGTATCTGAAAGTAATTTGTTTCAAATTGATATAGTTCTTTACAAATTTATGAAGCACCATTAGTCTAATATATTAATAGTTCATTTCATTATTTTAACCGAATGTAATAAATAGTATTGAATTCAAAATGCAACACATTATAATGTAACATACAAGAGTTCATAAAATAGCTGTCATTATGCAGTTCTATTTTAACTGTGACATGGGACACCTACTTTGATCACTGGTCAGCATGGCTAGATATCCTTAAAAACGTATCTACTGTTCAAAAACCAGATAATCTAGAACAAAAGGACCTCATTTTATTTACAAGGGTGTACAAAATCTTCTAATAAATAATATCCTACCCCTTCTATACTTTCCAAAGATACTTATTTATTTGGCTCTGAAAAGTTCCATTCAAATGTTTTGACTTAAAAATGAGACTAGCTTCAAAAGCACTGACCAGAAGAATTAGTGATCTGGGTGTTTCAAGTTTGTCAACCCTCTTCATTCTGCTGCTAGAAGTATAAGTCTATATTAATCCAAATCAACCATTCATGCATAACCTCTGGCAAATATAACAGTGGAAGCTCCATGATCTTACCACATGTTGATAAGACCCAAAACTAACTATAATTGAACCCAATCAAGAAAACTTGAAAAGAATAACTATTTTAATTCCAGAAGAATCAAATATGCTTCTGAAGTATAAAAAAAATACTTATAGAGAATCGCTATCTTGGGATTGGGACTTGACACATGTATGTGAGGTGGCTTATAGTTACACCAAATTCATTCGAGAGGAAATAGTTCTATGGAAGCAAGGTAAGAGCCTATCTCCTTTTGCTTAATGTACACACTGAATCTTTATTGCATTTTTAGAGTAGGTAACTTCCCATGCCAAGATTTAATTAAAGTTTAAATATTTGAAAGGGGTGGTGATAATGTTGTCTCCAATAAAAAATTTACCTGTCTTGGGATCAATAGAGAAATAAGGTTGTCCCTGAAGAATGCTATAAACGACTCTGGCACTGTTTCCATAGGTCGGGTCATCTGCGTCGGTGGCCTTGACCTGGAGCACATATGCACCTGGAAAATAAGACAGTATGACTCTAGCATCTTTGTTTTACAGAGCTCAAGGGCATGTCATTTATCTGCTGGACTCCATTTTCCTTTGGGATTGGCATTACTCAGTGATTCTCTGAATATATGATGTTGTCACTGGAAATGATGTAACTACAATAACCAAAATGGTGGCCAACAGTACAGCTGTTAGTGCAAATAATACATATTTTTAAAAACTATTTTAAAAGCTATGTTCATTTCCAGTAGCAAGATGATTGAACTGAAAGTCTTCATGATAGCTTTATTGATCTGTGCACCAAAGAAAGCATGACACCGCTTACATTAGCTCATCTGCTTACTATAGATGCTTTAATTTCATGATTAGGTTATCAATAGACAAGCTAAAAGGTTTGAAGGCTTACTGAACTGTAGAGGCTTCAAGTAACGTGAGTTGCTATTTAAAATCAATGACTATGTATTAGCATGAGGAACACTTTAAGTTAGGACAGAGTATTTGAGAAATTGAACAACCAAAAATGATTGCAATTAAGACTACCGGAGCACCTTGAGGCGTCAAGACTGAATTAAGCTAAGGATTTGGTGTCAAAGGGAAACATTAAACACAATCCAAATTATGTGCATTGATTCTCATTTTTGACTACTTGTGGACTAAGACTTTAAAGGGAGTTTTTTTTCCCTGTATTTTCATCTTATATTTCATAGTCATAGTTAAGTCTTTCTCCACAATCTTTTGGACTATATCATAATGTCCTATTCAATATTACTATACTAGTTGAGAACAAAGTAAAATCAAAATTATCAAGGTTGATATAAATAAAATCAATATGTTGGTGATGGATAGAAGGAAATCTCTCCTGAGCATAAAGACAGTGATATGTACATCCAAAGTTATAAAATGGACAGAATGTTCCTATTCTTGGAGGCTTTCAAACTAACTGCCCAATTCTGAAAGAAAAAAAAAAAAGAAGGTTTCTCTTTTCCATTCAGCTCTTCATTCAGAATTTTTCTTTAAGGCTGTACAAAACTGGGACAAACTAAATCTTAAAATTTTACTTGCATGAATGAAACATCTCTTCCTCTCTACCTGTTTGTTAGGATGGTCAAAACATTTAAAAATGATAACTTTCAGCAGTCATTTGATACCAAATGCTTTATCTTAAGAATACTTTGGTGAATGCTAGGTATGTCAAGCGATGAATTATAGAATTAATTCAACAGTCTTTCCCGGGAAACTTCTGGAAGGAAAGTACACAAACTTTTCTGAGATTCAAGAGTGATAACATATATCTCTTATCATCCACCATCATCAGCATGATCATCATTATCAATATTTGCAGCATCATTAATAATTATTTGGCAATTAAGCATTGAAGACCTATATTAAAGATTCATTGAAACTATATTCTCACTTATGTTGTTAGAAACAACAGGTGCAAGACTAAATTCCTCTCTTTTTTCCCTTCTGTTACACAGTGATTTTCCTGTTATCACCTGGATCTTTGCTATTACTGTATTACACATGTGCAATATGGACACAATCTACAAACATTAAATAATTTCCCATTCTTAGGTACAAATGTGGTACTTAAAAGAATGTGGGTTGTTCTTCTCTGAGGATATTTTGAAGAAAGGTTATTATATCTGCTTAGAAATATTTAGCCATGAATTAATAAATTTGTACCTAGTTCACACCATATGCTCAATAAGAAACACAAAAATGAATAAGATATTATCTTCCTTTTATGGGAATATTTATTAACTCACTCCTTTAAGTATTGAAGTTTAAATTTTAAAAAAATTTTAACAAGCCACTTAATACTACTTTTGGAGGGAAATATTTTTCTGCATACTTAGTGAAGGTTCATATTAATATTAAAAACAAAACTGTAAAAGAGAGGGCACTATATTATTCATCTTTGTCTTTATTATTGAGCATATGGTTATAGTATTATCTACAATAGCCAAATTGTGAAAACTGCCTAAAGTCCATCAACTGATGAATGCAAATATGTGATACACACACACACATGCACACACACACACACACACACACACACACACACACACACACTGAAATATTACTCAGCTATAAAAAAGAATGAAATCTTGCCATTTGCATTGACTGGATGGAGAGAGAGCATTATGCTAAGTGAAATAGATCAGTTAGAGAAAGACAAACACCATATGATTTCACTCATATGTGGAATTTATGAAACAAAACAAGTGAGCATAGGGGTATAAAAGAGAAAAAGAAGTAAACCAAGAAACAGACTCTTAATTATAGAGAACAAACTGATGGTTAACAGAGGGAAGGTGTGTAAGTGGATGGGTTAAGTAGGTGATGGGGGTTAAGGAGGGCACTTGTAATGAGGACTGGGTAGTGTATAGAAGTGTCGAATCACTAAATTGTACACTTCAACTTCCCGTATAAGACTGGTCTGATTAGTAGTAAATTGATTCATGTAATTTTTAAAACCAATTAAAGCTAATAGTAAAAAATTTATTTGATAGTAATAGTTAAATTTTAAGCAGTCACTCAACGTATATATATGTAATATATATGTTAATATCATATATATGCACAAATATATAGTGGAGCAAGGGACAGAGAAAGTGAGAGATATAGAATTATCACAAAGAAAGAACAGCAATTAGGAGCAGTCCTTTTGATATAAAATACAACTAAGTAAGAGTTTCACTACAATACCTGAACACTGGTAAGAGTTCATATGAGAACCAATTTGGATATAATTTTTGTGTATATGTATGTATGTGTTCAAAATGTATTTGAAAAATTAGTTCCATATAGTAAATTCAGAGTTTAATATGATATGATCTCAGTTTTTTCCCAACAAACACTCATATATTTATAATATTCTAAGTGAAATAAAATTCTTAAACAGTGCTACATTACCTACATACATTAACTTAAATTAGTTAATTTTTTCTCCAAATTATGTTGAAAACACTAACAAATGACATGGTATTTGACATAGTAATTCCAATTTGAGAATTCATACATATGTCTCATATACACAGAAACCCAGAGTGGTTTAATTATTTCTAATGATTTCTCTCAAAGTTATGAGCATGTATTCACCAGTTTATTTACTTATTTAACAATGGGGATTAAGGAGTGCATTTGTTTTGCGCACTGGATGTTATATGCCAGTGATGAATCCCTGTGGTAATGGTTTTGACTTTGGCTAAGGTCATGATCTTGGGTTTGTGAGTTTGAGCCAGCCCTCAGGCTCTCTGCTGTCAGTGTGGAATTTGCTTCGAATCCTATGTCCACCTCTCTCTCTCTGGCCCTTCCCTGTTTATGCTCTCTTTTTCTCTCTCTCTCTTTCTCAAAAATAAAATTTAAAAACATTTTAAGAATAAATTAATTAAAAAAATTTTAAGTCCTAATCGGTTTCTATACCTATTGAAAGAAAAATCACTTAAACTCATTGGCATGTTATGAATCAGAATAAGAATGAGCGTCAAAATCCCTGTAGCTTGATTTCTTTATATACATATCTTCTTAAGCTTATTTATGTATTTTGAGAGAAAGAGAGAGAGAGAGGAAGAGAGTAGAAGAAAGAATCCCACGCAAGCTTCACACTGTCAGTGCAGAGCCCGACACAGGGCTTGATCTCATGAACCATAAGATTATGACCGTAACCAAAACCAAGAGTGGGTCACTTAACAAATTGAGCCACCTAACCGCTGCCCTCCCCCCTACCGTAGATTAATTTCTGACTGTGCTGCCAAGGCTTCTGTGCCCTGCCTGTACAGACGTAGTTACTGTGCAGCTGAGGCTCTTTGATAGCTCTGTATTCGTCTAGGCCATACCACCCTGAACGCGCCCGATCTCGTCTGATAGCTCCGTATTCTTGCCCAAGTGATCCTGAAACCTGTAACACTTTTGTCTCCACCATCTGGAAAAATCCTACACACCCAGGATGTCCCAGTTCCACTGTCACTTTTTGAATGGTTGTTCTTCTACTCCCAAGCAGAGATCATGTGTCCACTCCTCTGTATTGCTATCACCCTCAATACATTTTAATTTTGTGAAACACAATACATTTTGCTTTTTCTAGGACTACAAAATCTTTTACATCATCCACTCTTCCATATTCATTCTTTTTGTATCCATTCTGTCATGACATAATTCCCAAATACATGTTTATCAGTTGGATACATATAGTACTCATATGTACACACAAAAGACACAAATTCTATATACACCATCCTCTACATGGGTGATCTGGTGGCTGGTTATAGCCTGCAGAGTACTTTTTGACACTACATTGTGAGTTTAACTTGCCTTGTATATCTACAGTATATCATCTTCTCATTTAAGAGAACAGAACCAAGATGAGTGACATTACATTAAAAAAAATAACCACATAAGCAAGATTTAGCCACCATATGAAATGCACACCCATGGGGAGCTAATCAGTTTTTTTTTCTGCTGAATAATTTTAACCCTTCTCAGAATTAAAGCATAAATAGTAATAAAGGGACAAAATATATCAAGATAGACATACAGGTTTCTTTCAGCTCTTGCTTTATGTATACATTGCATTGTAACCAAGATATAATACAATTCCAGTTAGAAAGGTACAGAATGATAAATACACTGGAATTTCTTTCCAAATAAAATTGGAAAGCAAATGTACATTTTATTACATCAGAAAGGCATTAAGCAGCAGAGAAATGTAAAGCAGAAAGGTTAATATAATCAATTTAGAGAGCACGTGTATGGTATGTGTGCATGGGCACACACGTGTAAATGATCCAACAAAAAAATAGGATATTATAACATATTGAAACATGAAATATGCTAAATCTAGGCTTAATTATAAAGTAAAATTAAGCATAGATGCATAGCAGGTGAGTTTAGTCTTTAAAGTAGCTGGGTCTTTAATCAATTTTACATTAGATCTCACTGTACTACTCATGAGCACTTGGCTTCCTTCTATGGGTTCTCTTCCCATGTTTTCCCTTTAAAGCTGTAAATGGCTCCTTTTTCCTCTTTATCTTCAACAAGAGCTGCATATAAAGCTTTTACAAGGATTACTGAGAGTACCAATTCCTGGGCATCCATCAGAAAGTCTAATTTACGGGTGTGGGTGGTGGCTCAGTTGGTTAAGCATTGGACTTTAGTTCATGTCATTATCTCGTAGTCCATGAGTTCAAGCCCTATGTGAGGTTCTATAATAACAGCTCAGAACCTGGAGCCTGCTTCAGATTCTGTATCTCCCATTCTCTCTCTCTGTTCCTTCCCAGCTTCAGAGCTTGAGGTGCCGCCATTCATCCTCCACAACCACCAAGGTGGGGCCTCCAAGAACAGCCCCTGAGACCTACATACACCAAACCATACCTATCCACGAGGGGGATCTGCTGCTTTTTTTTTTTGTATTTATTTTTTATTATTATTACTTTTTTTACTTTTTTATTTTTTTTAATTTATACTCATTTTCCTTTTTCCTTTCTCTCTCTTTTTTTTCCTCTTCCAATCCAGATATATTCTCCCTTATCTCATCCTTATTCTCCCTTCAACTGGTTATACACTTTTAGACTGTCCATTGTCCTTTGTTATCCTGGCCCCCTTTATTTTATCTTCTTTTCTTTTCTTCTCTTTCCTCTCCCTTTTCTTTTCTTCCTTTCCCCCTTTTAATTGGTTTATTTGTTTGATTTCTCTATGTGTTTGCATGCTTCTGTTCCCTGTGTGTTTGTCTGTCTGTTTTCCTTTTCAGGGCTACCCCAAAAACAAGCCAAAAGGTGCATGACAGCGAGTCCCATATATCATTGAGTAGGGAAATAAAATAATCAAAGGCACAATAAGAGAAACTGAGAGACACCACCAAAAAAAATATTTCCCAAAATGACAGACCCTGGAAAATCAATAAGTCTCTGTGCACAGTGCACAGAGAGCTTTTTAAAACTGGCAAGAGACAGAAGACTAGTCAAAATGACAAAATGAAAGAACTCTCCCCTGAAGAATCTCTAGGAAGGAAGAAGTGACAGCCACAGAACTGCTCAAAACAGATCTAAACAACATAACTGAAGAAGAATTTTAAAAAATTGCCATAAAATTAATCGCTGGGGTTGAAAAAAAGCATCAGAGATGCAACTGAGACAATGGATACGGGCTTTGAAAATAGGTGTGATGAGTTAAATAAAAGGCTATAAATGAGGTGAATAATAAAATGGAGGCAGCCACCTCAAGGACTGAAGAGGCAGAGAGAAGAATAGGTGAATTAGAAGACACGGTATAGCAAAAGAGGAAGCCCAAAAAAAAGAAAGAAAGAAAGAAAGAAAGAAAGAAAGAAAGAAAGAAAGAAAGAAAGAAATTGATCCAGGAGTAGGAAAGGAGAATTCAAGACCTGAGTGCTACAATCAAATGGAACAACATCTGTTTCATAGAAATTCCAGAAGAGGATGAAAGAGAAAAAGGCCCTGAATGGATACTAGACCAAATTATAACTAGGAAGTTCCCAAATCTGGGGAAAGTAATAGACATTCAAATTCAAGAGGCACAAAGAATCCCCTTAAGATGTAATTTGAATCGACCTTCAGCACAACATATCATAGTAAAACTGGCAAAATATAAAGATAAAGAGAATTCTGAAAGCAGCTAGGGATAAAAGGGTCCTCTCGAACAAAGACAAACCTATCAGAGTGGTTACAGACCTATCTAATGAAACTTGGCAGGCCAAGAACGGCAGGAAATCTTCAGTGTGATGAACAGAAAAAAAACAAAAACATGCAATCAAGAATAATTTATCCAGCAAGCCTGCCATTCAAAATAGAAGGAAAGATAAAGGTGTTCCCAAATAAACAAAAGTTGAGAGAATTCATGACCACCAAACCAGCCCTACAAGAAATCCTAAGAGGGACTCTGTGAGGGAAATGTTGCAAAGAATACAAGGTGCCAGACACACCAATATAAACATTAATTCTACGGAGAACACAATGAAACTAAACCCGCATTTTTAAATAATAACACTGAATGTAAGATATGATACCTGAAGGTATCTTTAGGAGGAAAGTTAAGGGATGGAGAAATATCTATCAGGCAACTGGAAGCCAAAAGAAAGCCGGAGTAGCCATACTTATATCAGACAAACTGGACTTTAAAATAAAGGCAGTAATAAGAGATGAAGAAGGACATTATAAAATAATTACAGGGTGTCTCTGTCAGGAAGAGCTAACAATTATAAACATCTATGTGTCAAATTCAGGAGCGCCCAAATACATAAAGTAACTAATCACAGACAGAAACAATCTTATTGATAAGAATGTGTTAATTGCAGGGGACTTTAATAATCCACTGACAGCAATGGATAGATCAACCAGACAGAAAATCACTAAAGAAACAATGGACCTGAACGACACATTGGAACAGATGGAATTGATAGATATATTTAGAACTCTGCATCCTGAAGTTAGGAAATACACTTTCTTTCTGAGTGCACATGGCACACTCTCCAAGATAGATCACATACTGGGGCATAAAGCAGCCCTCCATAAGTATAAACAAATAGAGATCATACCATGCACACTTTCAGATCACAATGCTATGAAACTTGAAATTAACCACAGGAAAAAGTCTGGAAACCGCCCCTCCCCAAAATTAGGAGGTTAAAAACCACCCTACTAAAGAATTGGGCTAATCAGACAATTAGAAAAGAAATTAAAAAACATATGGTAACAAATGAAAATGAAAATACAACAATCCAAAAACTCTGGGATGCAGCAAAGGCAGTCCTAAGAGGAAAGTATATTGCAATCCAGGCCTATTTCAACAAACTAGAAAAAGCACAAATTCAAAATCTAACAGAGCACCTACTGGAACTAGAAGGGGAGCAGCAAGAGCACCCCAAACCCAGCAGAAGAAAATAAATAATAAAGATCAGGACAGAAATAAACAATATACAATCCAAATAAACAGTCGAGCAGATCAATGAAATCAAGAGTTGGTTCTTTGAAAAAATAAAGAAAATTGATAAACTTCTAGCCAGGCTACTTAGAAGGAAAGAGAGAACACCCAGATAGACAAACTCATGAATGAAGAAGGATCTATTACAACCAATCCATTAGAAATACAAGCAATTATTAGAGATTACTATGAAAAACTATATGCCAACAAACTGGACAACACAGAAGAAATGGACAAATTCCTAAATGCACATGCTACAAAAATTCAAACGGGAAGAGATAGAAAGCATGTATTGACTGATATCCAGTGAAGAAATTGAATCTATCATCAAAAATCTCCCAACGAATAAGAGCCCAGAGCCAGATGGCTTCCCAGGGGAATTCTACCAGACATTTAAAGCAGAGCTAATACCCATTCTTCTCAAACTATTCCAAAAAATAGAAATAGAAGGAAAACTTCCAAACTCATTCTACGAAGCCAGCATCACCTTGATCCCCAAACCAGACAAAGACCTAGCAAAAAAAAGAGAACCATAGACCAATATCCTTAATGAATACAGATGCAAAAATACTCAACACGAACCTGGCAAATTGAATTCAACAGCATATAAAAAGAATTATCCATCATGATCAAGTGGGATTCATTCCTGGGTTACAGGGCTGGTTCAATATTCACAAATCCACCAATGTGATACATCACATTAACAAAAGAAAAGATAAGAACCATATGATCCTGTTGATACATGCAGAAAAAGCATTTGACAAAATACAGCACCTTTCTTAATAAAAACCCTTGAGAAAGGTGGAATTGAAGGAACTTGCCTAAATATTATAAAAGCAGTTTATGAAAAGGCCACAGCTAATGTCATCCTCAATGGGGAAAAACTGAGAGCCTTCCCCCTGAGATCAGGAGCATGACAAGGGTGTTCACTCTAACCACTGTTGTTTAACATAGTGCCGGAAGTTTTAGCATCAGCAATTGGACAACAAAAGGAAATAAAAGGCATCAGAATTGGCAACAAAGTCAAACTTTCACTTTTTGCAGATGACATGATACTCTACATGGAAAACTGGCAGACTCCACCAGAAACCTTCTAGAACTGATCAATGAATTCAGTAAAGTTGCAGGGTACAAAATCAATATACAGAAATCGATTGCATTCCTATGCAGCAATAATGAAACAGTGGAAAGAGAAATCAAGAAACTGATCCCGAGGAGAGAGAGGGATGCAAAACTTAAGAGACTATTGATTACTGAAAATGAACTGAGGGTAGAGAGAGGGATGCAAAATTTGAGAGACTATTGAATACTGAAAATGAACTGAGAGTTGAAGGGGAAGTGGGAGGGGAGAAAAGAGGTGGTGGTGATGGAGGAGGGCACTTACGGGGAAGAGCACTGGGTGTTGTATGGAAACCAATTTGACAATAAACTATTTAAAAAAAAAGAAACTGATCCCGTTCAAAGTTGCATGAAAAACCATAAAATACCTAGGAGTAAACCTAACCAACGATATAAAAGACATATATGATGAAAACTATAGAAGACTTATGAAAGAGATTGAAGAAGGCACCAAGAAATGGAAAAACATTCCATGCTCATGGATCAGAAGATTAAACACTGTGAAAATGTCATTACTACCCAAAGCAATCGACACATTCAATGCCATCCCCATCAAACTTGCACCAGCATTCTTCTCAAAGCTAGAACAAGTTATCCTCAAATTCGTATGGAACCACAAAAGACCCCGAATAGCTAAAGTAATATTGAAGAAGAAAACCAAAATGAGAAGCATCACAATCCCAGACTTTAGCCTCTACTACGAAGCTGTCATCATTAAGACAGTATGGTATTGGCACAAAAACAGATACGTAGACCAATGGAATATAGAGAACCCAGAACTGGGCCCACAAATGTACGGCCAATTAATTTTTGACAAAGCAGGAAAGAGTATCCAATGGAGAAAAGAATGCCTCTTTAGTGATGCTGGGAAAACTGGACAGCAACATGCAGAAGAATGAAACTAGACCACTTTCTTACACCATACATAAAAATCAACTCAAAATGGCTGAAGGACCTGAATGTGAGACAAGAAACCATCAAAGCCCTCAAGGAGAAAGTAGGAAACAACCTCCTTGACCTCAATGGCAACAATTTCCTACTCAACA
>NC_043705.1:131210169-131226192 GCF_006229205.1 Suricata suricatta | reverse complement strand
CTACTAGGGATCTACCCAAGGGATACAGAAATGCTGATACATAGGGGCACATGTACCCCAATGTTCATAGCAGCACTTTCTACAATAGCCAAATCATGGAAAGAGACTCAGTGTCCATCACCTGATGAATGGATCAAGAAGATGTGGAATATATATACAATGGTGTATTACATGGCAATCAGAAAGAAGGAAATATGGCCATTTGTAGCAAAGTGGATGGACCTTGAGAGTATCATGCTAAGTTAAATATGTCAGGCGGAGAAGGACAGATACCATATGTTTGCACTCATATGCCTAACAGGAGAACAAGAGAAACCTAATGGTGGACCAGGGGAGGGGAAGAGGGAAAGAGAGTTGGGGAGAGAGAGGGACGCAAAACCTGAGAGACTATTGTATACGAAAATAAACCGAGGGTTGAAGGGGGAGGTGGAGGAGGGAAAGAGGTGGTGGTAATGGTGACGGCACTTGTGAGGAAGAGCACTGGGTGTTGTATGGAAACCAATTTGACAATAAACCATTTTAAAAAATAAAAAATAAATGAATAAAACCAAAAAAAAAAAAAGGAAAGGCTAAACTGCTTTCCATTGTGATCATTGTCTGTGTCTCTGGAACCTTAGAGCCTAACTTCAAATCAGAGATTGACTACTGGCCAACTGTGTGACTTCAAGCTAATTATGTAATCTCTCTGTTTTAGCTTCTTCATGTTAAAAGAAAGGGAAAAAATAGTACCTATCTTCTAGCCATATTAAATGAGTTAATATTGATAAAGAAGTCATAATAAAATTTTCCACCTAGTATGTGCTATTTCAGTGTATAACAAAATAAATGCATACATGCTTACTCTCTGTTCTCCTGGTCCACACGCAGAGTAAGACACACACCTATGTGACACTAATGCAATTTCTGTCTCAGGTCTCTGTCTTGATATTTATATTCTGATCTAGATTTTATCTTCTGTATGCTAGAAAAATGTGATTTAAAAATTTTTTAATGTTCTTTTTTTATTATTTATTTTTGAGTGAGGGAGAGAGAGGGCATGAGCAGGGGAGGGTCAGAGAGAGAGGGAGACACAGAATCTGAAGACAATCTCTGGGCTCTGAGCTAGCTGTCAGCACAGAGTCTTATGCGGGGCTCGAACCCACAAACCATGAGATCATGACCTGACCCTATGTCGGATGCTTAACCGACTGAGCCACCCAGGTGCCCCAAAATGTGATTTTGGAATATGTATTTAGAACACATTAATATACAAACATGTAGACTATGACAGCATTGGACCACTTTGTTAGTGACCCAAGAGAGAAGCGTTTGTATATTTGTTAAATCTGTCTGAAATAATCAGAGCTTTTAAAGATTAGTAAAGATAATATGTCATAAAAATCCTCCAGAGTGCATTATGTGCCCTCTTGAACTGTACTTCAAGAATAAGAGCAAGTACTTCGGTTTTATACTGCCATCAACTCTGACTCTGCTCAGCCTGGCCACAGAGCATCCCTTGGCAAACCTGCAAAGTGGCTTTAACATCCACTTATGATTTGGTATTTTGCCCAAGGACCCCAAAGCACCCTAAGGTTATAAAACTTTTGTTCTAGATACGTACTAAATATTTTAGACTATATGTATTTACACATTGTGATTCAAATGTACTTTGGTGGATAAGAGAATCCATTTTTACAAGCACTTTATCTCTCCAATGTGTGCCAAGAATTCTATATCACATACACCAGTACAAATGCTAATGACTTCTCCCAGAGACATACTAAATTCCAATTACCAGTGATGATACAATGTTGCCTCCTTTGTGCCCAATGTAATTGGAAATTATTTTCATGAATGCTCTCAGGAAATTCCATAGAAATCATGATGTAGTATAGGAGTTTGGAATTCGTTCATTCAGTGGCTCTCAGTCTAAGCTTTGTATTTTTTCTGTGTAATATTGCATTCTTAAGGATAAAAAAATTCATTTTTGATTAAATGCACTTAGCCAAGATGTTAAGGACTAGTTAATGTAATTAATTATTTATTTAACACACACTCTTCACTCCTAAAATTATTTGTTCTTATTTGATCGGATGATTCTGCCATGTTAAGGGTAAAAAATAAACCTATCTACCTACCCATCTGCAGATCTTCCTCAACCTACAATTAGATTATTGTCTGATAAACACATCCTAGTTGGAAAATATCTTAAGTTGAAAGCGCATTTAATACACTTGACCTACCAGCATCATTGTTTATCCCAGCCTCACTTAAATGCTCTCAGAACACTTACATTAGCCCAGAGTTGGGCAAAATCATCTAACAAAAAGCTTATCTAGAGACTTTCTGTACTTATCTACTCATCCATCTATCTATCCATCATGTATCTATGTATCTCTCCATCAATTCTATTTATCTGTATCTATCTTCCTATCCATTCATCTATTTAGCTTTAGTAAAAGGAGAAAATACGTGTGTGTGTGTGTGTGTGTGTGTGTGTGTGTGTGTGTGTGAGTTTAAGCCAGAAGTATTAGATCCTGGAACTAGCTATATAATTTAATAGTTATAATATTCTCTTGTAAGCTATTTCAATTCTGTAAGAATAATAACGTAATTCTAGTGGATAGTATGGGATAGTAATCCTGCCCCCAAATGAATCCCACCTAATCCTAAAACCGTCTGTATATGCATTTATGTATCACTATCTTCTTCACATCTCTATGTATGCTAGAAGAAGCTTAACTTACATGAAGGCAGTTGGCTCAAGTTTAAATTGACATTGCAAGTGTTTATGTTTCTTTTTTGTTTGTTTGCTTTTTGTTTGTTTTCTGGCTAATGCTGAGTGGTTAAGAAGTGTAAAGGTAACCTGGGGTGCCTGGGTGGCTCAGTGGATTGAACGTCTGGCTTCAGCTCAGGTTATGATCTCATGGCTCATGGGTTCGAGTCCCACATTAGGCTCTGTGCTGACAGCTAGCTCAGAGCCTGGAGCCTGTCTTCAATTCTGTGTCTCCCTCTCTCTCTGACCCTCCCCTGCTCAGCTGTCTCTCTCTCTCTCGAAAATAAATAAAGCTTTAATTTTTTTAAATAAAAAAGAAGTGTAAAGGTAACCCAATTCAAGCGTATAAAAGCAGAGATGTTTGTTAAGAGCTTCTAAGAAATGCTCTTTCTCTTTTTCGAGGGAAGGTGGTGTGCAAATGTCTGGAATTAATACAGCCATTTCAACACCTTGGGGGAAATGTCACCAGAGACAGTGGAATCCCAAGAAAGGAAGTGAGGAGTCTTGATCAAACCTGGCTGAAACTCAACCTCCAAACATTTGATGATTTAAGACCATAAATCATTTTTTGTGTGATATTTTATACTTTGAATTGGATTGGGAATTTTTTTGTTACTTTCAAATTAACAAAATTTTGGCAAGTCATCTAAACACTCTAAACCTGTTATTTCAAGTTGAAAGTAGGAGTATAAATACTTGGGATCACATGGAACTCATTTACGCATTAATGCATGAGTTAATGCATGTAAATTGCTTACCATAATAACTGGCACATAGGGGTGCCCACATCAAAGCGATTGCAGTTAAAATTCTTTATCTTTATAATAAAGAGGTAGCATTTTATTGTTTCCTTCTAATTCTAGTAATTGGTTGTACAAATTGAAACAAAATCAAATCTTAATGCTTTTTAAAATATCTTTCCCATTACTGTAGATTAATCTTTCAGTTATAGGATTTTGAACATATTACCACTCTGTCCGTATCCTTCAATGGTGTGCATGAATCACTACTTACCATCTAAATTCCTTCAAGACTGCTCAACGCCTGAAATCCATCTTTTTTTTTTTTTTCTTCCATTCTAAACTTTACCTCCTATGCTTCTTCAAACTTCCTCTTTGGGAAGTTTGCCATTCACTCTCCAACAAAAAGTAGAACTCTGCTAATTATTTTGGAGGTAATGACTCTGAGTCTCTCATCTAAGAATTGAAAACATCTATCTGAATTTCATCACAGGCTTGCAAAATATAAATTAAGCTATTATATGTATGTCACCTCCTTTTGGTTTCTTCCACTACTGGCATTATTGTTTCTCCCACTGGGGCCAACCCACTTCTCATAATCCAGTCTACTTCAGGAAGGACTGACTACAGATAACTTGCTCACCACTACACTTTCACAGAATATTTTTATCAGTTCTTTCCCTTACCTGAAATCTGGCTTTCCCTGGAGCTTAGTACCCCTTAGGAGTGCATTTTGGACTCACAGCTGCATTCCTTCAGCTTTCCAATACTGCTTCTCATTTACTGATCTTTCCCACCAAGAATGCAAGGTGTTCCTCATGTTCACCAGTTTTGTCTGAAGGCCTGTGCAACTGATACAAATCTTTCTCTCCAGGTTGCTTCCAACTATGGCTGGCTTCCTCAACATCCTTTATTCTCGGGTCTGCCCTTTCTGCTATGATCCCTATTTTCAGTCTTCTTTACAGACTCCTTTTCCTCTCCCTGGCCTTCAAAGTCTCATGAGCCTCAGGTTTTTTTCTCACAGTCTATATGCCTAACTCTACAATTTCATTCATTTTAACCTCCAGATGCCAGTGACTGGATTGTCATTTATATTGTCCAGGTTCTTAAATAACAAAATTGCAAGTTAACTAGACCAAGGTGTACTCAATTTCTTAGTTATATGCTAAACTTTTTAATATCATTTATTATCTATATGGAGACCAGTCTCTTTTACTGACTAAGCATTACTAAAATATGTTTGACCTCTGCATTTTGCCACTTCTTTTCTTCAAAATGTTATTGTTTCACACTTTAATTATAGTGTTATGATATTTAATAATCACCCTGTTGCCAGTCATAACAACATACCATCCATCCTATATATTTAAGCCATATTTGTTTCTCAAAATGTGAATTTGATTTTGTCTTCAGCCCTATCCCTAACGTATCCCCTCTGTCTCCATCTACATTTCCAGGTTCATGTATTGCCACACACCCTGTCCACTATTTGCTGCTTCAATACAATATTACTTCCCAACAACATGATGATGGTTCATATCCTGCTCTTTACAGAATTGTCACCGACATCAGAAATGTCCTTTCACACAGGTACACTTCAGCCCAAAGTAAGCATTGGCTTCAGTAGCTTCTCTCTAGAAACTCATTTCCATATGTTCACAGAATGTTTTGTTTCATGTCTTTCCTGTAGCCATGCAGTCATGTTTCCTGTTCTTACTGGAATCCCAGTACCTAGGATGGAGCTTGGTACATAACAGATGCTTAACACATGTCCCTTGAATGAATAAATTAAAAAGATAAAACAGTGAGTTTGGCTTAGAAAAAAGTTTTGATTGGCTGATACTAGTGATTAACAATGAAACCTTTATAATATCTCTTGCCTGAAGCAAAAGACTCAATATCCCCTCCTATCAATAGTTAATGACCATGATTTTGCTTTGCTATCTGTTAAGAAATCAAAGGAGCAACTTCAAATCAAAGTGCATTGAGAACTCTTAAAACCAGTGCCAAAAAAATACAAGGAATCAATTACTAGCGTTTTGGTAATCCTGACCCATCAAGCAAGTCTACAGAAGAGTGTATCATTCTATTCTGTTCAAGGAAAAGAGTAAACTTTTGAAAAAGCAAGAAGTATATTGAGGTCATAACTATGGAAAATTATTATTGTAAAAAGTAGCAATTCACATACCTAGAGCCATGTGAGCTAGATTATTGATTATTCCACAAATTCAAAGACACTATGACTACATGACACTGGACTATTTTCAAAAGTGCTCATGAATCCACATGTACAATGTTAGGTGGCGTGTATAGCTATGAAACAATAATTGTAGCCATTATTGTTTAAATAATCTTAGTTAATAGAGAAAGGTATGTTATTTGTGTGTAAGTACTATGATTCAATTTTAAAGTTTTGTTTATTTTATGCCACTGTGGTTGAAGGCTATAGTGATTTATGGTGAGGTTTTAGTAATTGCTACAAAAATAGAAGACTTGGAAACCTACTTGTTTTGCTAGGTTCATTATAACCCAAAAGAATGTGCTGTAGCTTAAATAAATTTAAACTGTATTATATTTTATATGCCTTCTATAATAAATTCTCCCAACTGATGAACAAATGACAATGGATAAGCCAAATAATCCTATCTCATTTTCCTTATCTATAAAAATGGGAGTTTGGAAATCGATGTCTTTACATTCCACTATACAAATACATATTGTGATTCTAGACAGATCAACCCAGTTAAATCAATCATTGATCAAGTAAAACTTTAATGAATTTATCAACTGTTTTCACTTCCTAGAAGTTTCTATGAAATTTTCATTTCATATGTTTCTCTCTTGAAAGTGAAACCTAAGATTTAAACTTTAAGGAGTTACAGTTATCTTCCTCATGGTGATATACATTTTCACTTATAAAAAATCTTTAAAAGTTGGACATGAATCTTAAAATTCATTGCAAAAGAAAAATAGCATATGCACTACCACTACTTTCTAGAATAGCAATCTGCTTATTAACTACTTTGAACTTTTGATAGTAACACATAAAAATAAAGACAAAACTGTTATACCACTAAACTATAATTTTAATGCATACTATATGGAACATTGATCTTAATCTAGTAACTACATAATGTATGCCAATAACTTGGAGGCATTCTTATTACTTAAAGCAATGAAACATACAGATGCTACTTGAAAATGCAATTTTGATGACACAGATAGAATTAACTATGCCATTATTTCCAAATGCAAGCTATCTCTCTTAATTAGTTTATGGCTCCATTATTTATCACAAAGCTTCTCCCATTACACTAAAATGATTCCTTTTCAATATTTTGGTGAATATATCATTATATGAAATTTTTCATATATATAGTATCTTTTAAAGAGCTTTCATGTAAGACAGCCATAAAATAGAGTGCAGATTAAAAGATAAAAGGGATTAAAAGTCTGAGAGTGAGTTATAGCTAGATGAGGTTACCCATGAATTTATTTTATGACTCAGCTGAGGAGGCAGAAAAGAGACCAGATGAAAAGTGGGCAGACAGCAGGAGATGGTGCTCCAGGAGCACATGAGTGTTCAGAATAATAAAGTCACAAATTCGATTCCTATTTGATTTAAAAGGTAGATTGGAAACTTGGTGAAGGGCAATTTTGGGGCATAATTACAAATTATGGGCTAGTGGCATTTAAAAAAGAAGCTGTGGGAAGATAAATTTCAGGAAAAGGCTTGATGTCCTTGCATGTAAGGATTCAGAAGCCGGACAGTCGTCCACCTGACAAACCAATTATAATGCATGCTGGGGCCAAGTTTTCCTCTTGGTCGTTTGGAGCACTGAACTTGGGGCCACATTCAGCAGCAAATTCTGTGCCTTTAAGGTTTGGATAATAGTTTAGTTCATTCCTTAACTCCTACTCCTGCGTAGTTGTGACTCAAGTAAAGTAAGATTTCCTGCTGCTACGGTTTCCTTTATTACCTTGTCTATAGATTCTCATGGTCCTTTCCATTACAGCGAGGCTCAGAGGTGTGAATTCCTTCCAGTCTGTGACTTCAGGGCACTAACCTAGGACTTGTCTGTTGATGGAGATCATTTTCCCACTGGATTATTTTACACATATTGCTTTAAGGTTTTTTTTTAATTTTTTAAAATGTTTTGTTCCGATGTTTCCATATTTACAGGTATCTACTCCCTGTGGAGTCTCAGTATTAGAAGAGAGGATTCCAGTGAACACCATCTCTTAGGATTTTCCATCTGAGAGGGAAAAGTTCAGTGTCTCAAAGACTCCATCTCTTAGTTCTTAAGAATGAGATTTTTGCACTTAGGTGCAGACCTAAGTCTTCCATAATTTCCGGAATATAGAAACACAAGAACATCAACCACTTACCTAGTCACTGGCTTTAAAGATACACATTTAATGCCAGGGCACACTTCTTTAGATACCCTCTAGGTGGAAAA
This sequence comes from Suricata suricatta, assembly GCF_006229205.1. Lineage (NCBI taxonomy): Eukaryota > Metazoa > Chordata > Mammalia > Carnivora > Herpestidae > Suricata > Suricata suricatta. The sequence goes on along the minus strand of NC_043705.1, from coordinate 131,218,237 downwards.
AAATCCATAGGTTTTCATTTATAGGGCATCAGTTATGTGACCGTTGCTGTGACAGCTGACAGTACACTATGTACAGAGAATATAAGAATAAAAAAGAAACAAAAGCAAACCAAAAGAAAACTGCCCTGAAGAAAGAGTATGCAAAAAAAAAAAATACTTATGTTTATTTTATGGTTTATCCTCCCTCTTCTTTCCTAAAAATATTTGTAATATGCCAATTAATATATATGGATCTACTACAATGTGTCAAATGTTGCAAAGAGCATTTTATATGCATTATTTCACTTAAATCTTGAAACCATCCTACCATCTATAATTAGCTCCATTTTTACAAATGCTAAATTACACTTAATATACTGTGTAGCTATGAAAACTCGGGCAGTTGACCACGAAGCTTCAGCCTGTGGCCACTACCCTCTGCTACCTCCAGGGAATATAGAAGCCCTTTGTAAAGTAACTAAGTCGTTCCATTGTGTTGGACAATACTTGATGAAAAATTTTATTACTATTCTTTTTAATTGTAAATGAGCTTCTAAACATATACTGCTTGTTTTAATATCTATTCCTAGGTAAGAAATTTTGCTACCAGGAAGTACGATGCCTCCAGTCTTGTTCTCTCTCAAGATTGTTTAGCCATTCTGAGATTTTTGTGGTTCCATATGCATTTTAGGATTTTTTTTCTATTTCTATAAAATGCCATTGGAATTTTGATAGAGATTATATTGTCTCTGTAGAGCCAATTTGGGTATTTTGGATAACTTAACAATATTTATTCTTCCAATTCGTTGAATTGGATGTCTTTCCATTTATGTGTGTCTTCTTTAATTTCTCTCATCAATGTTTTATAATTTTCAATATATAAATCTTTCATCTCTTTTGTTATGTTTATTACGAAATACTTTATTTTTTTGATGTTATTGTACATGAGATTATTTTCATTATTTTTTTGATGGTTTGTTTTAGTGACAGAAATGAAATTGATCTTTGGATGTTAATTTTGTATTCTGTAATTTTACTGTATTTATTGAATCTAACAGGTTTTTTTTGTGACATCTATTTATAGTTTAAACAATGAATAATAATATCCATAAATGAATACTAATACTACTGAAATAACAATTAGGCTTGCATAATCAGAGGTATGATGTGACTGTTACAACCAATAATTTTTTTGTCTGTATGAGTATATTGTTCACATATAAAAATATCATTAGGACTCTATCTACCCACCTACCTATCTATTTTTATATCCAATGAATGTCTTAGTATCTTTACATTCTGTTTACTTGTTGGAAAAATAATAATAGTACAAATCTTTAGATGTTTTCCTCCATTCAAAATGAAAATCTAAGGAATAGAAAGGCTAAGATACCTTTCCTTTCTTATACATCAAATAACATGTACTCTGTGACAAGTTTGCAGATCTAATTACCTTTGAAGCCAAGACCCAAATCAGAGATGTGGCCTACCACTTTTTTTAATGTTTATTTATTCTTGAGACAGAGACAGAGAGAGACAGAGAGAGAGAGAGAGAGAAAGAGAGAGAGAGAGAGTGAGAGAGAGAGAGAGAGCATCAGCAAGGGAGGGGCAGAAAAAGAGGGAGACACAGAATCCAAATCAGGTTCCAGGTTCTGAGCTGTCAGAACAGAGCCAGATGTGGGCCTTGGACTCACAAACCATGAGATAATGACTTGAGCTTAAGTCAGATGCTTAAATGACTAAGCCATCAGGCGCCCATGGCCTACCACTTCTAAGCACCATGTGTCCAACAGTCCCCACTTATATGTAATGGTATCACTTCTATGTAGAAAGATTTTAAGCCCTTCTCCAGTATCCAATGCCTCCTACCCCTGTCTCTGGCAGCTACTATCTCTAAAGCATAGGCTTCTTTAAGAAAAGCAGCAATAACTACAAATATTAACAGCTTATACAAAGAGTGATGACTTTCAACCAGTGTTTTAAAGTTATTTGACTAGATAAGATATGCATTTTCTATTATAACTTAGAATGCACTTAAACAGATTCAGTAAAATAGAAATGCCCTTTAGGAAGACAGTGTGTCTATTTTGTTCACAGCTGTGTGTATTTCTTGTGCCCAAAACAGTGCCTTGCCATACAGTAATCAATGTATATTTGTTTAAAGTCAAATATATTTTACACATACACACATTAAGTTATAAAACAAAAAGTCAGTGACAGGATGCCACTCCTTTAAAACCAATTATTTGGAAGTACTTGGTTAACTATATTTTGAACAAGTACTACATGATGATTCTCACCTTGAAGACATTTCGAGAAGTGTTATGAAACTTCCACTCTTCAGTGAGGCAGGAAGTTGCCAGCCTCCTTCCAGGGGCACAGAATGTTGTGAAGGACTAACTCTCTAGCTCTCTTCATGCTTTTGTTCAGGGGACTTTGAGATGTTTTTCTAACACCTAAGATTTCCACACAGCTTCTTGTAAATATCCCATCATTTTGCCTTCTAATCCCATACTGGGGGGATCAAAATAACTCACAATCAATCAAGAGCTCTTCCCTTTCCTTACCTCTCACCAAAACACCCTCTTTTATCGATGAAACTAACCCATATGGTTCATGCATATATGATATGTGTGAAGATGGATACTTAGGTAGGTATATGGGTGTGTGAATGTGATTGTGAGTGTGGATAGGATGAAAAGAAGAAAGTGATGCTGTGACTTCCAGTTTATTCATTCCTAAATTTGGCAGATCATTATTATCACTTGAGTGTCTTATTTATTTCTTTTCTAAATACAGAATTTCCTACTCAATCACTGGAGATTTTCAGAATCCATTTAAAAAAATATCTCCCTATTACAGGTTTGATACAGCCTGGTGTACCAGCCAAGGCAGAAGCAAAATGCGTGCCCATATTGTGCATGGTACATTCTCTGGCTTTAAGAAGTTTGCAATCAAACTGCAAGATGCATGGTACAATTAGAACAATGGATCAGACGGAACATACATTTAAGATAATCTAAGGAACAATGGCTCAAGGAAATTGATCTACACCTTTAGGGTAGTTAGTAAAGGTTTGTAGTGCATAGGCAACTTAATTTTGAACTTGAAGAATGAGTTTTGAAGGAAAGAAATGTTAGAAGAAAACTGTCCAAGGGATAAAAGTGGTAGAAGAGAATACCAGAAAGTAGAAAAGAACATATTCCCTCGAACCCATCGGGAATTGTTTGGGAATAGAGGGAACTGTATTGATAAAGAGGAAGATAGAATATAAATGAATGGGGTCAAATGTGCATTATTATGGCCCTCAAAGTACACACCATAAGCCTCAATCATTTTGCTTATGTTGTCTTGATCAAAGACAAAATAGCTCTCAATATTTGGAGAAGACAATGTTAACAAGATTTTTCTTTTAGCTCAATAGAAAACATTTAAGTATCAACAATGAAAGTGTTTAACCCTTTAGAGTATTATTACGAAGAAATCAACTCTTTTTATCTCTAATTTTTAATCTCCAATTCTTCACTCGCTCTACTTCACCAGCTGTTACAATGGCAGGCAGGAAGATTAATTAATAGATGGTAAGCAGGCACTGTGCTAAGATATTAATATATGACTGATAGACCAAATACTACCTCTGCATGAGGATTAGTAATAACATAGAACACTTCTTCCTGATTAAAATGATCTTCTTAACCTAGGTAAAATCTGGCCTCCTGTGATTTTCACCAAATGGTCCCCATTTTACTCTCTGGAGACACAAAGGATTTGTAGCTTTCATGATAACTCAAATAGTAGAAAGCAGCCTTCATTGTTCTGTCTTATTATTTCTTTTTCCAATTGAACACATCTATCTTCTTCAATTACTCCTTATATGACATTGTTTTTCACCATGCACTCCTTATTCTTCCTCTCCTGGTTTGCATGAGGCTGCTAACTGTCACTGCTGGCATCCAGAAATAAATTTTTGAGTTGTGGAAAAATGATTTCCAGGTTGAGTGAGACTGTCCTTTAACAGTAATTTAATCGGAACCTGTATGACCTCCTTTAAGTAATTCACTCTGTATTGTGGGGATATAAGAGCTAGGAATAAAATTACTCTCAAGCGCAGCTATGAGTAGATGGTTTAAAAGGGGACCACCACAAATCCAGTTTAGCTCCTCTTCCCAAGGTTTTCTTTCAGCATTTTTGCATGATAAGTAGTTAATAATTCGATTAACTGAACACTTGGTCTAAACAAAAAGTCTGAGTGTATAAGATAAAAAACAGACACATTGAGAATGGAAAGAGTCTGGAAAGAGGGCTATCTTAGCTATGTCTGGGGAAGTAATTTAGAGGCAAATATTCTGTTACAGTAAACACAAAGTTTAGGCTCTAAATTGATGCCAACCTAGCTGTAGAGCAGATCTGAGACAGGAAGAAAGGACATATGTTTTCCACTTTTTCTTCCATAATTTTGTTTAATATGCAATCAGATTATTAAATGTGTATTTCTTCATACAATAAATAAAGACCTCATTTTTCAGGCTTTAAGAAAATGATTATTAATTCACTGCAACAATATGATGTGCTAACTCATAGATAATATACTTCACTATATTCATTTTTCCTCAGTCTAGAAAATAATTTACAATGTTTTATCTAAATATAGAAGTCACATGTCTTCGCAGAAATTAAAATCACTCATAACCCCAAATCTAGAACCCATTTCTGATAATGCTTTTGAGTCCCTTTTTAATGTTTTTTTTTAAATTTTATTTTTGAGAGACAGAGAGAGACAGCATGAGAAGGGGAGGGTCGGAGAGAGAGGGAGACACAGAATCTGAAGCAGGCTCCAGACTCTGAGCTAGCAGTCAACACAGAACCCAACACAGGGCTCGAACCCACGAACTGTGAGACCACGACTTGAGCCAAAGCTGGATGCTTAATCGACTGAGCCACCCAGGTGCCCTTGCTTTTGAGTCTTATGTCATTTCTATACAGGTTTAAGTAAAGTGAGACACTATTCATATCTTGTAATCAATTTTTTAAAATTTAATAATATATGGGAATTACCACTCAGTTTCTAAATATTATTATATGACATACTTTTAATAAATACACAATATTTAATCAAATAAATTAACACACCATTTTCTTAAAGCCAATTTGTCATTACTGGTTATCAGTTAATTCATGATTTCACAATTATAAATAAAGGCCTATGTATGTCTTTGCAAATACAAATAAATGCATATTAGAGAATTAATCTGTTTATAAATAAGTACTAAATATTTAGAATAGAAAAGAATATACAATACTATATTTCTGATGGGAAAATCAATATATTTATGATACTACTTACATATTTTTTTAATTTTAAAAAATATTTATTTATTTTTGAGAGACAAAGAGAGAGACAGCATGAGTAGGAGAGGGGCAGAGAGAGACAGAATCTGAAGCAGGTTCCAGACTCTGAGCTGACAGCACAGAGCCCAATGGAGGGCTCGAACATACAGACAGTATAATCATAACAGGAGCCTATGTCGGAGGCCCAACGGACTGAGCTGCCCTGGTGCCCTACTCTTCCATTTTTAACTAGGGAAACATAAGGTCTACCTGCCTCCTTGTACATCACATTTTTTTTTTACCTCTTAAACAGTTTTTCAATCATGGGAAGAGAAAAATGAAACGAGTATTTCCTAAAAAAAAAATAAACTTGGATCACTGATGATACTTAGAGTCTTGATTTCTGAACCGCAAAATGTTTTCTTTTTAATATTTTCTCTTTCAATATTTTCCTTTTAAATATTAACGTAACTTAGCAGAAGAAAGTGGGGAGCAAGGAGGCTTGGCTTCTGGCTCACTGCAGGTGAACATTGCGATTCTGATCACTGCCTGGGACACGCTTCACTCCCCGCCACTGCTGCCTTTAGCAAAGCTGGGTTTGCGTGCACCTGTAAAGAGACAGGCCAGCATTGCCTTCGTGGGGCTTATCTGTTTAAAGGAAAGTAGTACCACTCTGTGCTTTGAAGCTAGACTCCTGAAGCTTTTACCGAAGTAATGTGAAAATATGTTACCTAAGGAAGCCTCTTCCCAGACCCTGTTTTCGCATGTGTGTGGCCTTGATAACACACGTCACCAGCATCTTAAATGTGGAACAAAATCAGGACGGCATATTCTGCTCTTTTGCATTCTAGACATCACCAAAAAAAAAAGTGTGGGTTTTTTCTCTCTGCTTTCTCTTTCCCTGTGATGTAGGAAGTAACTATATCTACAAAAGCAATACTCCTGTTTCTTTTTTTAAATTTTTTTATGTCTTTTATTTATTTTTGAGAGACAGAGAGAGACAGCGCGAGCAGGGGAGGGTCATAGAGAGAGGGAGACACAGAATCTGAAGCAGGCTCCAGGCTCTGAGCTAGCTGTCAGCACAGAGCCCGACGCGGGGCTCGAACCCATGAACTGTGAGATCATGACCTGAGCTGAAGCCGGCCACTTAACCGACTGAGCCACCCAGGCGCCCCAATACTCCTGTTTCTTTATACAGATGATGAAGGATAGCTTCCTTTATGTAGAACTACCTTTGTGCTAGCATCAGAGGCCAGACTTCCTTTACTTGGTGTATCAATTACTCCACACCAGCGAGGTTTGACTTTTATTGCCTACTGAATGTGGTTAAATATCAGGTGTAGTCTAAGACACTTCTTCTGATAGTATAAACTGCATGTGACCAACCATCTAAATCTAAACAATATAAATTTCAATGTGTGATCTGTTTAAGGAAACCTGGAAAATAAGGTTAAATGGCTGGAATGGCACTTAAACGAATCATTCCAGAAATACCTGATTTTTCGTGTTGCTTATTTATAATAAATGGGGACACTTGTATGTGGATGTGTGTGGTCTTCATGCATATCTATCTCTTTCAAGATCTAAACAACTTCTGTGCCTTAATTTTTTTTTTACATTTATTTATTTTTGAGAGGCAGTGAGAGATAGAGCACAAGCAGGGGAGGGGCAGGGAGAGAATGAGACATAGAATCTGAAGCAGGTTCCAGGCTCTGAGCTGTCAGCACAGAGCCAGAAGACACATGGCTCAAACTCACAAACCATGAGATCATGACCTGAGCCGAAGATGGACACTTAACCAACTGAGACACCCAGGTGCCTCACAAATACTGCACTTTAATAGTTGAGATTTATTTCCCACAAGCATCGCCCCCATTCAGGGCTCATCACGTAGCATAGCAGCACCAGAGATATTTAATTAATGGTTGCTTAAATGACTGAACAACTATTTTAATGACTATAAATCTTGAATAAATGTGTAAAGTCACACACAAGTCAATCATTTGGCATAATGGTTATTGAAAATAAGAGCAAAGAGAAAAATGTTCAGTCCTTCAGACAATTATTTGGTTCAGAAGAGATTTCAGTTGGTATACCTCTCTTGTGCTTCTACTATTCTAACTTATGCGGGGCTTCAAATTCAATGGAGAAAAACTGAGAAATAATTATGTGCTTTACATTTGTTTATTTCCATTTGCATGTTAATAAATATGGATGTATACCACATCCATTAAAGCACAGTTTTAGAGATAGAGTGACTCAGCATATGTAGATTTGCAACAGAGATATACATAAAGTACAAAAATGTTTGTGATCCCTTCTATATTTGAAAAGTAAAATAGCTTGATAAAGCTCATTTTTTAAGACTGCACCAAAATTAAAGGACATTGTCAAGTATAGCTTATGAAGGAAATGTAAATAGCACTAGGAAAAAAGATTTAAAGTAAAAATATTAAATTTAATATGCAGTAGTTCTAAGTTCTATGTTTATGAAACATACCAAAATATAAAGCAAGCTGAAATTAAACTCTGACTTTTCTCAGTTGGCATATCTACTGTCATTGCTATCCAAATCGGGTAAACTATCATTAGGCATTCATAGAACATAGACTAGAATTCCAGTAAGTGATGACATTAAGTCCAAAAGTTGCCTATATGCTGCACAGAACGGCATACCGGCAGTATCCTGAGTCATTTCGGTGTATCGTAATTGCAACGTGTGGTTTTCTATTAAACATAAGACCTCTTTCATTTTAAAAAA